>NC_080555.1:11384875-11412375 GCF_028640845.1 Ahaetulla prasina
CCCATATCGTATAACATTCAGTTCGTTCTTTCTCCTTAATTGCCAGCGTTAATCTGTTCATTTCTGCACATTCTAATGGTTTCCTAATCACCTTCTCATCCCTAGAGATCTCTTCACTTTCCCAATTTGGTGCAAATACAATTCTAGCTGCAGTTAATACACGGATAATTAAATATGCGTTCTCTTTACTATAAGTTTCAGGTTCTTGTTGTTGTGTGTCTTTTGTTCTTCGATGTGTAGGCTGCCCAGAGGCAAGAAACAAGTGCCTTCCGTTGGTTTAAAAGCCAAGCCATTGTTAGTTCTGCGGGTAGGTTTGGAACGCAGGACTGAATTAAGGTCGATTAATTCCTGCGTGTGAATGGCACATGCCCCCGCTCGCCTTCTTGAAGATGACACCTCTGTTCTCCAACCTGGTGCCCTCCAGCCGCTTTGGGACTGCAGGGGGTCCTTGGCTTACGACCACACACTCGAGCCCAACATTTCTGCTGCTCAGCAAGGCAAGCGAGTTGTGTCTCATTTTGCAACCTTCTGGCTGCAGCTGTTGAGCGAATTGCAACCTTCTGACTGCAGCTGGTCGATCATCAGGTGGAATCCTGCTTCCCATCAACTTTGCTTGTCGGAAGCCAGCTGGGAAAGTTTTATAGATGGTGATTACATGACCCCCAAGTTGCTGCTACGGTCATAAATATAAGCCAATTGCAAAGTGGCCAAATTTTGATCACGTGACCATGGGAGAGGCTGTCTGCCTGTCTGTCTCTCTTATCTATCTATCTATCTATCTATCTATCTATCTATCTATCTATCTATCTATCTATCTATCTATCTATCTATTATCTATCTATCTATCTATCTATCTATCTATCTATCTATCTATCTATCTATCTATCTATTATCTATCTATCTATCTACCTACCATGTTTCCTGGAAAATAGGACCCTGTTTTATATTTTATTGAACCATGAAATAAGCGCTTGGCCTTACTGCCATGCGGTCAAAAGCCCAAATGGGCTTATTATCAGGGGATGTCTTATTTTGTGGGAAACGGGGTATGTATGTATGTATGTATGTATGTATGTATGTATGTATGTATCTATCTATCTATCTATCTATCTATCTATCTATCTATCTATCTATCTATCTATCTATGTAGGTCTTTGGTTATTCGGGTTTTCTCCCACGTAAAATTGGAAGTGTCTTGGTGACGTTTCGACAAATTCTCATTTGTCATCTTCAGGCTTCAGCTTCCTGCTTCTAGGAGCAATGTGTGATCGCAGCTGTTTCTCCTTTTAACTGCTAGTGTGGGTTTGAACTGATTGGGTGGGAGCTTGGCTGTGCTCTGATTAGATGGGGGTTTTTTTGTGCTCTGATTGGCTGGGGGTGTGTCCTGTTTGGGTGGGGGCTTGGTTGTGCTCAGATTAGTCTGAGTTGCAGGGGGATTATCTATCTATCTATTTATCTATCTATTATCTATCTATCTTTCTATCTTTCTATCCATCTTCTATCTATCTATTATCTATCATCTATCATCTACATCTCTTATCTATCTATCTATCTATCTATCTATCTATCTATCTATCTATCTATCTATCTATCTATCTATCTATCTATCTATATCTTTATGTATCCATCCATCCATCCGATATCCTATCTATCTATCTATCTATCTATCTATCTATCTATCTATCTATCTATCTATCTATCTATCTATCTATCTATCTATCATCTATCAATCTTATCTATGTATGTATGTATCCTATCTATCTCATAAAACATAGGAAAATGGAGTTTGAAAGCACCTTGGAGGTCTTCTAGCCCAACCCCCTGCTCAAGCAGGAGACCCTGTGCCATTTCAGACAAATTGTGGTGCACTCTTCTTAAAAATCTCCAGTAACAAACAGTCATGCTGCTGTTCTTTCTAGACTCTCAACCTCTTTTTTTTGTATGATGGTCACCAAAACTGGACGTGGCATTCCAAGTGTGGCCTTACCAATTGTCAGTAAATAAGTGGATGTAAGTCAAAGATTATCTGTAGTCTAGACTCATAAGTAGCACACTTGAAATCTGGGGCTGGGGACCACAAAGAATAAGGATACCACCCTCTTCTCAAGTTTAGAATGGAATGGAATGGAATGGAAGAGAAGAGAAGAGAAGAGAAGAGAAGAGAAGAGAAGAGAAGAGAAGAGAAGAGAAGAGAAGAAAATAATATATAGAATAGAATCGAATAGAATAGAATAATATATAGAAGAGAAGAAAAGAGAAGAATATATAGAATAGAATAATATATAGAATAGAATAATATATAGAACAGAAGAGAATAGAATAATATATAGAATAGAACAGAACAGAATAGAATATAGAATAGAATCGAATAGAATAGAATAATATATAGAATAGAATAGAATAGAATAGAATAATATATAGAAGAAATAGAATAATATATAGAATAGAAAAATATATAGAATAGAATAATATATAGAATAGAATAGAATAGAATAGAATAGAGAATAGAACAGAACAGAACAGAATAATATAGAATAGAACAGAATAGAACAGAATAGAATAGAATAGAATAGAATAGAATAGAATAGAATAGAATAGAATAGAATAATATATAGAAGAAATAGAATAATATATAGAATAGAATAATATATAGAATAGAATAATATATAGTATAGAATAGAATAGAATAGAGAATAGAATAGAATAGAATAGAATAATATATAGAATAGAATAGAATAATATAGAATAGAATAGAATAGAATAGAATAATATAGAACAGAACAGAACAAAACAGAACAGGAATACAACAGAATAGAATGGAATGGAATAGAATAGAATAGAATAGAATAGAATAATATCTTATTAGCTTGTAAGGTGCATCTGATCAACCACAAGATTAGAGAGGCTCATAACACTGTCCAGTCTCCATGCATGAGTCACATCTTCTGCTGAAACCATGGCTTCCCCATGATATGTCATTTTTCAAATTTTTGGCAAACGAAGCCCAAGTGAAGACATTCCTCGGCTGAGAAGTGAAACATCTTTAAAGCCTTAATAAGGCCACACCTAGAATCCTACATCCAGTTTTGGACACCACACTATAACAAAGAGGTTGAGACTCTAGAAAGAGTGCAGAGAAGAGCAACTAGGATGATGAGGGGACTGGAGGCGAAAACATGCGATAAACAATTGCAGGAACTGGGCCTGGCTAGTCTAGTGAAGAGACGGACCAGGGGAGACAGGAGAGCATCTTCCAATATTTGAGGGGCTGCCACAGAGAGGAAGAAGGGGGTCAAGCTATTCTCCAAAGCCCCTGAAGGCCAGACAAGGAACAACGGATGGAAACTGAACAAGGAGAGATTCAACCCGGAAATAAGGAGAAATTTTATAACACTGAGAATAATCAACAGAAGTTCCCTTCAGAAGTTGTGAGAGCTTCATCCCTGGAGGCTTTCAAGAAGAGACCGGACTGCCATCAGTCAGAAACGGTGTAGGGTCTCCTGCTTGGGCAGGGGGTTGGACTGGATGACCTACAAGGTCCCTTCCAACTCTGTTAATCTGTTAATCTTCCAGCAAAAACAAAGAAAGTCCAGTTGCCTTTTGGAAAAGCACAATGTTTGCTTGACTTTCTTCCTCTGTACGTCCTGAAACCTTTAAAATATATATATATATATATATATATATTTATTTCTGGCATTGATTGCAAGCTCAGCTTATTTAGATCCTTTGCCTTTCTGACCTCCATCCTTACAGCTTGGGGCTGTTTGCTCATTTCTCCGCTTTGGTTTTAGGCCCTTCTTTCAATCTTTTCAACTTCTCCAAGCGCCCCAGCTGCATCCTTTTCTCTCTGGGATTATTTTTGTTTGGACTTGAAACATTTCATTTTGGGGGATTTCCTCACCTCTGAACTGGTTTTTTCCCTTCAAGATTGCCACCCTTGCAATTCTTGCGATTCTTTCTCTCAGCTCAGTGATGGCGAAACTGTGACACACATGTCAGTAAATAAGTGGATGTAAGTCAAAGATTATCTGTAGTCTAGACTCATAAGTAGCACACTTGAAATCTGGGGCTGGGGACCACAAAGAATAAGGATACCACCCTCTTCTCAAGTTTAGAATGGAATGGAATGGAATGGAAGAGAAGAGAAGAGAAGAGAAGAGAAGAGAAGAGAAGAGAAGAGAAGAGAAGAAAATAATATATAGAATAGAATCGAATAGAATAGAATAATATATAGAAGAGAAGAAAAGAGAAGAATATATAGAATAGAATAATATATAGAATAGAATAATATATAGAACAGAAGAGAATAGAATAATATATAGAATAGAATAGAATATAGAATATAGAATAGAATCGAATAGAATAGAATAATATATAGAATAGAATAGAATAGAATAGAATAATATATATAGAAGAAATAGAATAATATATAGAATAGAATAATATATAGAATAGAATAATATATAGAATAGAATAGAATAGAATAGAGAATAGAATAGAATAGAATAATATATAGAATAGAATAGAATAGAATAGAATAGAATAATATATAGAATAGAATAGAATAGAATAGAATAGAATAGAATAATATATAGAAGAAATAGAATAATATATAGAATAGAATAATATATAGAATAGAATAATATATAGAATAGAATAGAATAGAATAGAGAATAGAATAGAATAGAATAGAATAATATATAGAATAGAATAGAATAATATATAGAATAGAATAGAATAGAATAGAATAATATATAGAACAGAACAGAACAAAACAGAACAGGGAATACAACAGAATAGAATGGGAATGGAATAGAATAGAATAGAATAGAATAGAATAATATCTTATTAGCTTGTAAGGTGCATCTGATCAACCACAAGATTAGAGAGGCTCATAACACTGTCCAGTCTCCATGCATGAGTCACATCTTCTGCTGAAACCATGGCTTCCCCATGATATGTCATTTTTCAAATTTTTGGCAAACGAAGCCCAAGTGAAGACATTCCTCGGCTGAGAAGTGAAACATCTTTAAAGCCTTAATAAGGCCACACCTAGAATCCTACATCCAGTTTTGGACACCACACTATAACAAAGAGGTTGAGACTCTAGAAAGAGTGCAGAGAAGAGCAACTAGGATGATGAGGGGACTGGAGGCGAAAACATGCGATAAACAATTGCAGGAACTGGGCCTGGCTAGTCTAGTGAAGAGACGGACCAGGGGAGACAGGAGAGCATCTTCCAATATTTGAGGGGCTGCCACAGAGAGGAAGAAGGGGGTCAAGCTATTCTCCAAAGCCCCTGAAGGCCAGACAAGGAACAACGGATGGAAACTGAACAAGGAGAGATTCAACCCGGAAATAAGGAGAAATTTTATAACACTGAGAATAATCAACAGAAGTTCCCTTCAGAAGTTGTGAGAGCTTCATCCCTGGAGGCTTTCAAGAAGAGACCGGACTGCCATCAGTCAGAAACGGTGTAGGGTCTCCTGCTTGGGCAGGGGGTTGGACTGGATGACCTACAAGGTCCCTTCCAACTCTGTTAATCTGTTAATCTTCCAGCAAAAACAAAGAAAGTCCAGTTGCCTTTTGGAAAAGCACAATGTTTGCTTGACTTTCTTCCTCTGTACGTCCTGAAACCTTTAAAATATATATATATATATATATATATATATTTATTTCTGGCATTGATTGCAAGCTCAGCTTATTTAGATCCTTTGCCTTTCTGACCTCCATCCTTACAGCTTGGGGCTGTTTGCTCATTTCTCCGCTTTGGTTTTAGGCCCTTCTTTCAATCTTTTCAACTTCTCCAAGCGCCCCAGCTGCATCCTTTTCTCTCTGGGATTATTTTTGTTTGGACTTGAAACATTTCATTTTGGGGGATTTCCTCACCTCTGAACTGGTTTTTTCCCTTCAAGATTGCCACCCTTGCAATTCTTGCGATTCTTTCTCTCAGCTCAGTGATGGCGAAACTGTGACACACATGTCAAAGGTGACACGCTATAATGTTTTGGGTGACACACCAGCAATCACCAACACGCAATAGCAACAATTCTCATAAGCACAACCCCGTCCTTGTGCAAGTTTCGGAGGCTCTGGAAACCACCTGACAATGGGGTAGCCTTTGCAAGTCATGTTAGGGGACTCTTTAACAGATTAACAGAGTTGGAAGGGACCTTATAGGTCATCTAGTCCAACCCTCTGCCCAAGCAGGAGACCCGACACCATTTCTGACTGATGGCAGTCCAGTCTCTTCTTGAAAGCCTCCAGGGATGAAGCTCCCACAACTTCTGAAGGCAACTTCTGCTCCATGGGTTGATGGTTCTCACTGTCAGGAAATTCCTCCTTATTTCCAGGTTGAATCTCTCCTTGATCAGTCTTCATCCATTATTCTTTGTCTGGTGTTCGGGTGCTTTGGAAGATAGCTTGACCCCCTTCCTCCTCTCTGTAGCAGCCCCTCAAATATTGGAAGATGCTCTCCTGTCTCCCCCGGTCCTTCTCCTCACCAGACTAGCCATATCTGTGATGTGCGTTTGTTTATTTGTGTCAGTAGCTTCACAATTAAAATAAGCCATGTTATACAACATGAAACTTAAAAACTAAGCTACACAATTAAAACATGTGCAAGTTCAACAAACCTTGCCCAGAGGCTAGCAACATGAATTGCGTTCTGTTGTGAGGTACTTAACTCTACATCGATCAGGATGCAAAGGGGACTTATGTGTGATAAATTCGGCATTTTCCACATTTTTGACATGCCAAGCCCCAAAGGTTCAGCCATCGCTTGCTGAGCTGATTGCGATATTTGCTCTTGAAATCTAACACACTAATTGCATTGCTTTCAATTCTCCGTGTCTAATTCGTGGAGAATTCTCGCATCATTCTCTCCCACATCCCACTACAACAGGGGTCTCCAACCTTGGCAACTTTCAGACTTGTGGACTTCAATTCCCAGAGTTCCTCAGCTCAGACCCCTGCACTACAACATCCATTTCCTCTGCCATTCCTTGTAGCATCACTGCTCCCCTAAACTCCTCCTCAGCTTTTTGCACAGTGAAAATCTCTGCCAAAGGATCTTTGGAGATCTTCTAGTCCAACTTCTGGTTGGCTTATAACAATATATGAGCCGTGGTAGTGCAGTGGCTAGAGTGCAGTACTGCAGGCTACTTCTGCTGAGTGCCTGCGATTTGGCAGTTCCAATCTCACCAGGCTCAAGGTTGACTCGTCCTCCCGTCCTTCCGAGGTGGGTAAAATGAGGACTCAGATTGTTGTGGGGCAAGAGGCTGACCCTATAAACTGCTTAGAGAGGGCTGAAGAAGCATTGTGAAGCGGTATATAAGTCTAAGTGCTATTGCTGCTTCCTTCCTTCCTTCCTTCCTTCCTTCCTTCCTTCCTTCCTTCCTTCCTTCCTTCCTTCCTTCCTTCCTTCCTTCCTTCCTTCCTTCCCTTCCCTTCCCTTCCCTTCCCTTCCCTCCCTCTCTCCCTCCTGTGGTGGAACAGTAGTTAGAATGCAGGATTGCAGGCTAATTCTGCCCACAGCCAGGAGTTTGAAGCGGAATATAAGTTTAAATGCTATTGCTACCCTGTTTGCCCCAAAATAAGACATCCCCTGATAATAAGCCCACTTGGGCTTTGGAGCGCATGGCAGTAAGGCCAAGCGCTTATTTCAGGGTTCAAAAAAATATAAGACAGGGTCTTATTTTCGGGGAAACATGGTATTTTCCTTCCTTCTTCCTAAAGGTTGACTCAGCCTTCCATCCTTCCGAGGTGGGTAAAATGAGGACCCAGATTGTTGGGGGCAAGAGGCTGACTCTGTAAACTGCTTAGAGAGGGCTGTGAAGTGGTATATAAGTTTACATGCTATTGCCCTTCCTTCCTTCCTTCTTTCCTTCCTTCCTTCCCTCCATCCATCCTGTTTCCTTCCTTCCTTTTCATTTCCTTCCTTCCTTCCTTCCTTCCTTCTATCCATCCTTTTCTTTTCATTTCCTTCCTTTTCCTTCCTTCCTTCCTTCCTTCCTTCCTTCCTTCCTTCCTTCCTTCCTTCCTTCCTTCCTTCCTTCCTTCCTTCCTTCTGGTTAGAATGCAATATTGCAGACTAACTCTGCCCACTGCCAGGAGTTCGACTCAGCCTTCCGTCCTTCCTTGGTGGGTAAAATGAGGACCCAGATTGTTGGGGGCAACAGGCTGACTTTGTAAACTGCTTAGAAAGGGCTGTAAAGCACTGTGAAGCGGTATATAAGTCTAAGTGCTATTGCTATATATATACAGACATATAAAGAATGACTTCTGACTTCAATCAGAATAGAATTGGGAGGGACCTTGGGGGTCTTCTAGTCCAAACCCTCTGTTCAAGCAGGAGACCCTACACCATTTCTGACAGGTGGCTGTCCAATGTCTTCTTAAAAACTTCCAGTGTTGGAGCATTTACAACTTCTGGAGGCAAGCTATTCCGCGGGTTAATTGGTCTCACTGTCAGGAAGTTTTTCCTTAATTCTAAGTCGCTTCTCTCCTTGATCAGTTGCCCTGCATTGCTTCTTGTCCTGCCTTCTGGTGCCTTGGAGAGTAAGCTGACCCCCTGGTCTCCTTTGTGGCAGCCCCCCAAATAGTGGAAGACTGCTATCGTGTCACCCTTAATCCTTCTTTTCATCAGATGCCCAATTCCAGCAACCGTTTTTCACATGTTTTAGCCTCTAGCCCTCTAATCCCCTTTGTTGCTCTTCTCTGCACTCTTTCTAGGGCCGTGATGGTGAGCCTATAACACACGAGCCATATCAGCGGGCACATGCGCGCACCAGCCAGCTGATTTTTTGGGCTTTCTGGGCCCACCAGAAGTAGGGAAACAGGCTGTTTCCTGCCTCTGGAGGGCCTGGGTGGTGGTGAGAAAGGCTTGTTTTTCTCTCTTATCTGTCTCCAGAGCCTCTCTAGGAGTCTGGGGTGGTGGTGGTGGAAAACTGCCTTTCCCATCCCTCCCCAGGCCCTCCGGAGACCAGAAATGGCCCATTTACCAACTTCCAGTTGGATAGGAAGCGACGTTTTTTGTTGTTCCCCAGCCTCCAGAGACTCCTAGAGAGGCTCTGGAAACAGATAAGAGAGAAAAACGAGCCCACCGGGCCATCGCGTGTCGGGGTGGGGGGAAGAGTTGTGTGTGCATGCGCGGGGGTGGGGTGCATAGAATTATGGGTGTGGGCACGCATGTGCATGACCCCCCCGCCCCCCCTCCTGGCATGCGATGGCAAAAAGGTTAGCCATCACTGTTCTAGGGTCTCTAATAACTTTTTTGCAGATGTTTTGCACGCGTGGGAAAGTTGTGGGATCTGTTTTCTGCCACAGAGTAGGATTTCCCAGTTGATGTGGTTCAAATCCTCCATTATCACAATGGGAGTGTTTCCTGGACATTTTGGCCATCTGATTATGCCTTCATGTATGCAGATAACGTACAACCATAGGTGGGCTGCTGGGGGTTCGCAGGCAGTGGTGGGATTCAGCCAGTTTGCACCTATTCGGGAGAACCGGTTGTTAACTTTCTAAGCAGTTCGGAGAAACGGTTGTTGGAAGAAATCTTGTTTTTTCCCCCACTTTACAGGGCTAATCCTGTAAGGAACTGAAACATTCAGGTGTTGTTTCTAGCCTAGTCTTTATCGCCCTGCTTACAGAAACTGCCTCTCTGGCTAACCCTTAGTATATTGTAACAGCTAAGGCGAAGCGCCCATTGACCTGAGTGACGTTGAGTTGGCCACGCTCACATGGTCACATGACCAACGAGCCACTCCTACCCAGCTGGTCATTAGGACAGAGAACCTAATCATTGTTAAATGATTTGAATCCCACCACTGTTCGCAGGGGTTCGGGAGAACCTCTAGCGAAGATTCTGTGCAGTTCGGAGAACCCCCAAATCCAACTCCTGGCTGGCCTCACCCACCACTCCCCTCCCCTCCCCTCCCAAAAGTCCCCAGAGGCCCATTTTGGATGGAGGTAAAGGCAGGGCACGCACGGAGGCTCACGGCGGGCAAAAGATGGGCCTACCAGAAGCTTGGGAAGGCCAGAAACGGGCCTGTTTCCAGCATCTAGAGAGCCTCCGGAGTTTGGGGAAGCTATTTTCGCCCTTCCGGAGGCTCGAGAAAAGCCTCCAGGGCCTGGGGAGGGCAAACCCCTGCCGACTAGGCCACACCCACCATGGCCACGCCAAGCCAGCAACCGGGCAGAGAACCCCTTGCTAAAATCTTTGGAGCCAACCCCTGTGTACAACCGTTCGTTAAGCCACCATTCGAAGTTACAACACCCCTGAAAAAAGTAACTTATGACCAATCCTCACACTTACGACCATCGCAGCATCCCCGGGGTCACGTCCAAATCAGGGCGCTTGGCAACTGAGCATTTATTTAACATTTACAGCCAGGGTTATGTGGTTGCCCATTTCCGACCTTCCCAGCCGGCTAAATGAATCGATGAAGGTAGCTGGGTTCACTTAACGACCCCATGAGTTGCTTAACAACGGCCGTGATTCGCTTTACAACCGTGGCAAAAAAAAAAAAAGGCAGTAAATTTGGGCGCGACTCATTTAACAATCGCCTTGCTTAGCGATGGAAATTCCAGTCCTTTGCGGTTGTGAGTTGTTTGTATTTTCGGATGGATGCAATGGACTGTTGTTCACACTCACAACAATATCGATTGTTGTTTTTTCTCCCCCCCCCCTTGTTTTCCACCCAGACAGGGCAGGGCTGGGATTTCACACCTGATGTCATAAATTTCCATACGGGAGTTGTTCTTTATATGCAATGCAACACTCACATTCCTCTTTTGCTGACTCTGTTCCTTTTGCGTGGATTAAGTCCTCCCAGGACTATATTCTAAAGAGGAGCACCCAACCGACCAAGTTTCACAATAGGCAGCACATCACATCTGCCTCTCCATATTAGGGCTTCAAGTTCTCCCTGTACTCTGAGTAAGAAGCCTGAGTTGTGAATCAAAGCGCTGTTGCAAAAGTTATGAACTGGGGAGGGGGGAGGGGCGTCACCCGGATTTCAAGAAAAATGGAAAACTGGACATTCTCAAGATAAGACTTGGGCATCCGTTTCTTCAGGATGCTATAAGGCAGGGGTCTCCAACCTTGGTCCCTTTAAGACTTGTGGACTTCCACTCTGGGAGTGGAACTCCACAAGTCTTAAAGGGACCAAGGTTGGAGACCCCTGCTATACGTCCACAAATCTTAAAGGGACCAAGGTTGGAGACCCCTGCTTAAAGGGACCAAGGTTGGAGACCCCTGCTTAAAGGGACCAAGGTTGGAGACCCCTGCTATAAAGGGACCAAAATTGGAGACCCCTGCTTAAAGGGACCAAGGTTGGAGACCCCTGCTATAAGTCCACAAGTCTTAAAGGGACCAAGGTTGGAGACCCCTGCTATAAGTCCACAAGTCTTAAAAGAATCAAGGTTGAAGACCCGTGCTTAAAGGGACCAAGGTTGGAGACCCCTGCTTAAAGGGACCAAGGTTGGAGACTCCTGCTATACGTCCACAAATCTTAAAGGGACCAAGGTTGGAGACCCCTGCTATAAGGGACCAAGGTTGGAGACCCCTGCTATAAGGGACCAAAGTTGGAGACCCCTGCTATACGTCCACAAATCTTAAAGGGACCAAGGTTGGAGACCCCTGCTATAAGGGACCAAGGTTGGAGACCCCTGCTATAAGGGACCAAGGTTGGAGACCCCTGCTATACGTCCACAAATCTTAAAGGGACCAAGGTTGAAGACCCCTGCTATAAGGGACCAAGGTTGGAGACCCCTGCTTAAAGGGACCAAGGTTGGAGACTCCTGCTATAAGGGACCAAGGTTGGAGACCCCTGCTATAAGTCCACAAGTCTTAAAAGAATCAAGGTTGAAGACCCCTGCTTAAAGGGACCAAGGTTGGAGACCCCTGCTTAAAGGGACCAAGGTTGGAGACCCCTGCTATACCTCCACAAATCTTAAAGGGACCAAGGTTGAAGACCCCTGCTATAAGGGGCCAAGGTTGGAGACCCCTGCTTAAAGGGGCCAAGGTTGGAGACCCCTGCTTAAAGGGACCAAGGTTGGAGACCCCTGCTATACCTCCACAAATCTTAAAGGGACCAAGGTTGGAGACCCCTGCTATAAGGGACCAAGGTTGGAGACCCCTGCTATAAGGGACCAAGGTTGGAGACCCCTGCTTAAAGGGACCAAGGTTGGAGACCCCTGCTTAAAGGGACCAAGGTTGGAGACCCCTGCTATAAGGGACCAAGGTTGGAGACCCCTGCTTAAAGGGACCAAGGTTGGAGACCCCTGCTATACGTCCACAAATCTTAAAGGGACCAAGGTTGGAGACCCCTGCTATAAGGGACCAAGGTTGGAGACCCCTGCTATACGTCCACAAATCTTAAAGGGACCAAGGTTGGAGACTCCTGCTTAAAGGGACCAGGGTTGGAGACCCTTGCTATAAGGGAACAACTCCCTGGCAGGGAGTCGGGCTAGACTAGATGACCCCTTGAGATCCCTTCCAGCCTAGGATTCTATGCAGTGGTTGGAGTCAAATAGTTGAACAATCGGTTCTCTGCCCTAATGAACGGCTGGGTGGGCGTGGCCATGGTGGGCGTGACCAGGGGGTGTGACAGGCAGCACTCGATCTCCTGCCCGCCCCCACCCCCCGGGAGCAAAAACGGGTCGCAGGGGTGGGGGCACGCACCGCCTCCCCCATCCCCCATTTTGGGCCTAGTAGGCCTCCCTGCAGCCTCCTGGGAACAAAAACGGGCCATGGAGTGTGGGGGGCATAACGCACCCCCCCACGCACTGTTCTGGGCCTAGGAGGCCTCCCTGCACTTACCTGGAAGCCAAAACAGGGCACATGGGGACTCCTGGAAGGGGCAGGGAAGGGTGGGGCCAGCCAGCAATTTAACAACCGGTTTGTCCGAACCGTCTGAATCCCATCACTGATTCTGTAGTTTTGGATTGCTTGTGAAAGTAGTAACCCATATGTCGGTAGCAGAGGCGTGGCAATTCTGGAGGCATGGAGACCTAATTACAGATTAACAGAGTTGGAAAGGACCTTGTAGGTCATCTAGTCCAACCCCCATCCCCCCACCCCACCGAAGCAGGAGACCCTACATCATTTCTGACAAACGGCAGTCCAATCTCTTCTTGAAAGCCTCCAGTAAGATAGAAAAATGTGGTTTAGACCAGGGGTCTCCAACCTTGGCAACTTTAAGTCTGGAGGACTTCAACTCCCAGAATAGCAGCAAAGCTGGCTGGGGAATTCTGGGAGTTGAAGTCCTCCAGGCTTAAAGTTGCCAAGGTTGGAGACCCCTGGTTTAGACATTATCACCCCGAGACGGATTCGTAACCGGCTGACCTATCACATTCAACATGACCTACAAGGTTCTTCCAACTCTGTTATCCTGTTAAATAATACCGTGTAGTCCTTAATGGAGGGACATCTACATGGAGGGAAGTAAGCAGTGGGGTTACCCCGAGGTTCTCTTTTAGGCCCAGTACTCTTCAACATCTTCATCAATGATTTGGACGAGGGAATAGATGGGGAATTCATCATATCTGCAGACGACACCAAGCTAGCAGGAATAGCCAACACTCCGGAAGATGGGCTTAAGATACAGAAGGATCTTGACAGACTTGAACATTGGGTGCTATCCAACAAAATAAAATTCAAGGGTGAAATAACTAAGGTTCTACATTTAGGCAAGAAAAACAAAATGCACAGAGACAGTATATGTGGTAGCTCGCTCAATAGTAGTAACTGTGAGAGGGATCTTGGAGTCCTAGTGGACAACCATTTAGATATGAGCCAGCCGGGTGCAGCAGCTGCCAAAAAAAAGCCAACACAGTTCTGGGCTGCATAAACAGAGGGATAGAATCAAGATCAGGTGAAGTGAAGTGTTAATACCACTTTATAAGGCCACACCTTACCAAGTACTGCATCCAATTTTGGTCACCACATTATAAAACAGATGTTGAGACTCTAGAAAAAGTGCAGAGAAGAGCAACCAGGATGATGAGGGGACTGGAGGCTAAAACAGACGAAGAACGGTTGCAGGAACTGAGCCCCAAGTCTAGTGAAGAGAAGGACCAGGGGAGACAGGAGAGCATCTTCCAATATTTGAGGGGCTGCCACAGAGAGGAGGAAGGGGGTCAAACTATTTTCCAAAGCACCCGAAGGCCAGACTAGGAACAATGGATGGAAACTGAGGAAGGAGAGATTCAACCTAGAAATAAGGAGGAATTTCCTGACAGTGAGAACAATTAACCAGTGGAACAACTTGCCACCAGAAGTTGTGGGTGCTCAACTTCTTTTAAGAAGTTTTTAAAGAAGAGACTGGACTGTTACCTGTCAGAAATGGTATAGGGTTTCCTGCCTGAGCAGCAGGTTGGACTAGAAGACCTCCAAGGTCCCGTCCAATTCTGTTATTCTGAATGAGAGATGAACTGGGAGTAAGATTGTGTACCCTCATGAGCTGGATGACCTTGGACCAGTCACTTTCCCTCAGTCGAACCCCCTCACAGGGTTGTTGTTATGGGGAAAAAAGAAGGAGGAAAGTGCGCTGGATACATTTGCGGCCTTCAGTTATTTGTAAAAATAATGAAGGAAGGAAGGAAGGAAGGAAGGAAGAAAGGAAGGAAGGAAGGAAGGAAGGAAAAAGAGAGAAAGGGAAGGAAGGAAGGAAGGAAGGAAGGAAGGAAGGAAGGAAGGAAGGAAGAAAGGAGAGACAAAAAAAGGGATGAAGGAAGGGAGAAAAAAGGAAGGAAGGAAGGAGGAAGAGAAAAAAGGAAGGAAGGAAGGAGAGAAAAAAGGAAGGAACAAAGGAAGGAGAAAGAGAGAAAAAAGGAAGGAAGGAAGGAGGGAAGGAAGAGAGAAAAAAGGAAGGAAGGAAGGAGAAAGAGAAAAAAGGAAAGAACGAAGGAAGGAGAAAGAGAGAAAAAAGGAAGGAAGGAAGGAAGGAGAGAGAAAAAAGGAAGGAAGGAAGGAAGGAAGGAGAAAGAGAGAAAAAAGGAAAGGAAGGAAGGAAGGAAGGAAGGAAAGAAGGAAAAAAGGAAGGAAGGAAGGAAGGAGAAAGAGAGAAAAAAGGAAGGAAGGAAGGAAGGAAGGAGAAAGAGAGAAGGAAGGAAAGAAAGAAGGAAGGAACGGAAAGAAAAGCAAAGAACCCCTGTAATGTCTCTAAGATCCAGACTGAGTCTCTGGCAGAGCCACAGCACAGTTGTGTAAGCCACTGTAGCCCTGGGTGGGGGGGGGGACCCCTTCCAAGTTTGCAACAACTTTGCTCGCTTTGTTCCACTCCTTGCTGCGAGTGCCAATCTCTTCCACCTTCTCCTTTCTGTGTCTCCCACCAGGGTGGGCGGCGGGAGGGGGGGCTTCTGAGCCAGCAGCCGAGATCTCTGCCCTCTTGCACCCCACTGCCAGGGCCATCGGATGCCTTACGGGGCAGAGGGGTGGCAGGACCGGGGCCAGGACGAGACAGGCTGGTGAGTTCATCATCCCCTGCGCCAATCCAGCCAGCCAGCCACCCAGTGCGCCAAGCCTTGCTTTGTGCCCTCCGATGAGTCACTGGCAACGGATTGAGCAGCCTTAAGCCTCCTAATTCATGTAAACTCTGCCTCAAACGCTTGGCAGCCCCCCCCCATCCCCGGCTTCCCTCCCCCCATTTTATCTTCCCTCTATTGTTCTCCAGGTCTTCCCAGAAAGCCTTGCCCTGTCTCTATCCCCCCCCTCCCCACTTTTTTCCTGGGGGTGGGGGGGAGTTCTTATTGTAAAACTAAACTGATAAAAGAAATACACCTCCAAAAATGCAGCCCTTAGATCAGGGGTGAAACCCAGCAGGTTCTGACAGGTTCTGGAGAACCGATAGCGGAAATTTCGAGCAGTTCGGAGAAGTGGGGTAGGAATGGGGATTTTGCAGGATCCTTCCCCCAGGCGTGGGGAGGGAATGGGGATTTTGCAGGATCCTTCCCCCAGGAGTGGGGAGGGAATGGAGATTTTGCAGTATCCTTCCCCCAGGCGTGGGGAGGGAATGGGGATTTTGCAATATCCTTCCCCCAGGAGTGGGGAGGGAATGGGGATTTTGCAGTATCCTTCCCCCAGGATTGGGGAGGGAATGGGGATTTTGCAGTATCCTTCCCCTGCCATGCCCACCCAAGCGCCACGCCCACCAAGCCACACCCACAGAACCAGTAGTAAAAAAAAATCTGGATTTCACCACTGCCTTAGATACATCAAGAGATGGTTAACATCAAAACCACAGGAAGTGCTACAGTGGTGGCTTTCAAATTTTTTTACTCTCAGTTCTGTGGATGTAGCTTGGTGGGCGTGGCAGGGGAAGGCTACTGCAAAATCCCCATTCCCTCCCCACTTCAGGGGAAGGTTACTGCAAAATCCCCATTCCCTCCCGATCAGCTGGGACTTGGGAGGCAGAGAATAGATGGGGTTGGGGGCCAGTCAGAATTTTTACTACCGGTTCTCCGAACTATTCAAAATTTCTGCTACTGGTTCTCCAGAACTGGTCAGAACCTGCTGAAACCCACCTCTGAAGAGATAGTATCTCCCTGGTCAGCCCATACTTGGAATAATGTGCCCAGTTCTGGTCACCATCATGCAAAAAAAGATATTAATAACAAAAAAGATGTTGAGAGACTCTGGAAAGAATGAAGACAAACATGATTAGGGGCCTGGAGGCTAAAACAGACGGTGAACGGTTGCAGGAACTGGGCCTGGCTGGTCTAGTGAGGAGAAGGACCAGGGGAGACAGGAGAGCATCTTCCAATATTTGAGGGGCTGCCACAGAGAGGAGGAAGGGGGTCAAGCTATTCTCCAAAGCACCAGAAAGCAAGACAAAGAACTGATTAAGGAGAGATTCAACTTGGAAATAAGGAGACATTTCTGGACAGTGAAGACAATTCACCAGTGGAACTGCCTGCCACCAGGAGTTGTGGGTGCTTCATCACTGGAGCTTTTTAAGAAGAGACTGGACAGCCATTTGTCTGAAATGGGGTAGGTGGAAAATGGCGATCACGAAACTCCAGGGTGGTGCCACCATACTAAATACATGCTATGTGTTGACTTCAACTCCCAGAATTCCCCATGCTGGGTTACATAGGGAATATACCACACTGTCTTAAGCCCAGGGTAAGATCGATGGATGGATTTATCCGCTGGAAAAACTTTGTTCCCGTGTCAAAGAAGAAACGAAGCTACAGGATCTCCAAAGTTGATCCCCTTTTGGTCAACATTTGTCTGGAATAGAGTGACAGATTTAACAGATTAACAGTGTTGGAAGGGACCTTGGAGGTCATCTAGTCCAACCCCCCCCAGCCCAAGCAGGAGACCCTACACCGTTTCTGACATATGGCAGCCCAGTCTCTTCTTGAAAGCTTCCAGGGATGAAGCTCCCACAACTTCTGAAGGCAACTTCTGTTCCATGGGTTGATGGTTCTCATGGTCAGAAAATTCCTCATTACTTCTAGGTTGAATCTCTCCCTTGATCAGTTTTCGTCCATTATTCCTTATCTGGCCTTCGGGTGCTTTGGAGAATAGCTTGACCCCCTTCCTCCTCTCTGGGGCAGCCCCTCAAATACTGGAAGGCTGCTATCCTGTCTCCCCTGGTCCTTCTCTTCACCAGACTAGCCAGACCCAATTCCTGCAACCGTTCATTGTATGTTTTATTCTCCCCATCATCCTGGTTGCTCTTCTCTGCACTCTTTCTAGAGTCTCAGCATCTTTTTTTATACTCTGGTGACCAAAACTGTATTCTAGGTGGGGTTGGACTAAAAGACCTTCAAGGTCCCTTCCAACTCTATTATTCTGCTATTCTGTTTGCAAAGCTCTTTTTTTTTTTTATTGAAAGAGTTTTAAAAAACAAAAACATTTTTCCCCCTTTTTTCCCCTCCTCCCAAAAACAAAAACCCCTTCCTCCTCCCCGGCTTCCCGGGTCAATCACAAGGTATTGTTATACATAAACCAAGCACAGAATAAAATTTTCCCTTCCAATCCAAATAACCACATCCAAAGCTTTTCATCTCCCAATCCCCTCCCCATTACATAAAATAACTTCCTAATTATTCAAAGGCAATCTGATATTTCTTAATCTGATATCTGTTTTGTAGATAATCAATCCATTTTTTCCATTCAATTAAATATCTTTCCTGCGTATTGTCTTTTAAAAAAGCTGAGATTTTAGCCATCTCAGCCAAATTAATGACTTTCAGTATCCATTCTTCTATTGTAGGTACCTCTTCTTTCTTCCAGTATTGTCCAATCAACAGTCTTGCTGCTGTTATTAAATTCAGAATCAGTTTAGTCTCAATCCCTGTACAATCCGTTATAATTCCCAAAAGGAAAAATTGTGGCAGGAACTTTATCTTCTTCTTCAGTACATTTTGAATAATCCACCAAATTCTTATCCAAAAGACCTTAATTTTCTTGCAAGTCCACCAAATATGAAAATATGTAGCTTCATCACAATCACACCTCCAACATTTCGCTTGGATATCAGGATACATACATGATAATTTTTTGATAATTTTGATAATGATAATTCTCGTATTTTAACCATTATTAGATAAAATACGAGAATTAATGAAAATAGAGGGAATTATGTTTGCAAAGCTCTTGTACAGATAATCCTCGATTTACGAGCACGATGGAATCCAACATTTCGGTTGCTAATCGAGGTTTTTTGCCCCATTTTCAACCTTTCTCACCACGTTTCTTGTTATGTAAATCTCTGCTGTTCTTAAGTTAGGACCATGGTTGTGAAGTGAATCTCATTTCCTCTTTGCTTGTCAGAAGGTCGCAAAAGGAGATCATGTGACCGCAGAATCATAAAGTCAAAGACAAATCAGTTGGGAAACATATGAATTTTGATCAGGGGACGCTACAATAGTCAGAAGTGTGAGAAACGGTCATAAGTCACTTTTTCAGTGCTGTTATAACTTCAGATATTATATATATCGACTGAGCTTGTCGATCGAAAGGTCGGCAGTTCGGTGGTTCGAATCCCTAGCGCTGTGTAATGGAATGAGCTCCCGTGACTTGTGTTGTGTCTCGTCCGATCTCACCACAGCCGGGGCCTTCTTATCTGCTTCCAAACACGGAGGAATGTCCTAGTATGCCTCCCGGCCCCAGCCCTGGCTCCATGCCCAGACAGGCTGAAGAGGAAGAAATACCTCCAGCCCCCAGCTCTGGCTCCATGCCCAGGCAAACGGAGCAACTAGACCCCTCCCCCTCCCCCACAGCATGTGAGCCTGAGGGAGGTCAATTGCCAACAGCTGCAGACTGGAGTGACCCTCGCGTCAGAAGACTTGATAGGCGGAGGCAACAGAAGGAAGGGAGGGGCAGGCCTGGATAAGTGCTGAGTCATGGAGCCACACCCCATGGCCTATATAAAGGATCTGCTTTCTGGCATTCTCTGAGTCAGGCAAAGTCTAAACGTATCTTGCTGAAGTCACTTTCTGGTCTCCTGCCTGCCCTGAGGACTTTACTAGGACTTTGGCAGAGCTGCAGAGGCACGCCTGATTCGGATTTCCCTGACCCGGCCATCAGCGGAGGAGTGGGACACGACAACTTGTCCCAGCTTCTGCCAACCTAGCAGTTCGAAAGCAGGTAAAAATTGCAAGTAGAAAAATAGGGACCACCTTTGGTTGGGAAGGGAAGAGCGTCCCGTGCACCTTTGGCGTTGAGTCATGCCGGCCACATGACCACGGAGACGTCTTCGGACAGCGCTGGCTCTTCGGCTTTGAAACGGAGATGAGCACCGCCCCCTAGAGTCGGGAACGACTAGCACATATTTGCGAGGGGAACCTTGATCTTTTATAACTTCAAATGGTCATTCAAGGAATGTTTGCAAGGTGTGAACTACCTGTATTTCGGTCACCTGACTGGGGGGGGGAAATGCTGCTACGGTCATAAGGGTGAGGATCGGTTGTCAGTCATTTTTTTCAGTGCCGTTGTAACTTTGAACCGCGGCTAAGCACATGACTGTAAATGAAGAACTAGCTGTAATCCTAGCCAACATATCATTAATTTCCCAGGGGCAGAGATTTATTTAAAATAAAGGTGTTCCTGGCATGGGGAAGAAGCCCTGTTTCCACCGGCATTTAAAGTAGCATGACCCACCCACCCCCATTGGATGCTGTAACCTTTCAGGCCTCCTGCCAACCCACCCTGCACTTTGAACGCGTGCTAGCCCTGATGATGTTCCCTAGCTGGGTTACGAAACGTCTGCAAGAAATCCACCAAGCTCAGAGGGCCCCAAGGACCCCACAGTCCTCTCCTCCTCCTCCTCCTCCTTTTCTTCTTCTCCCTCCTCCTCTCCCTCCTCCTCCTCCTCCTCCTCTTCTTCCTCCTCCTCCTCCTCCTCTTCTTCCTTCTCCACCTCCTCCTCTCACTCCTCCTCCTCTTCTTCTCCTCCTCCTCTTCTTCCTCTCCTTCCTCCTCCTCCTCTTCTTCCTTCTCCACCTCCTCCTCTCTCCTCCTCCTCTTCTTCTTCTTCTTCCTCCTCCTCCTCTTCTTCCTCCTCCTCCTCTCCCTCCTCCTCCTCCTCCTCCTCCTCTCCCTCCTCCTCCTCTTCTTCTTCCTTCTACCCCTCCTCCTCCTCCTCCTCCTCCTCTTCCTTCTCCACCTCCTCCCCTCTCCTCCTCTTCTTCTTCCTCCTCCTCCTCCTCTTCTTCTTCCTCCTCCTCCTCTCCTCCTCTTCTTCTTCTTCTTCCTCCTCCTCCTCCTCCTCCTCCTCTTCTTCTTCTTCCTCCTCCTCCTCTCACTTCTCCTCCTCTTCTTCCTCCTCCTCCTCCTCCTCTTCCTCCTCTTCCTCTCCTTCTTTTTCCTCCACCTCCTCCTCTCACTCCTCCTCCTCTTCTTCTTCCTCCTCCTCCTCCTCTTCTTCCTCCTCTTCTCCCTCCTCTCCTCCTCTTCTTTCTCCTCCTCCTCCTCCTCTCTACAAACCCCCTCCCTTGTAGCACTCATAATGTTCCCTAGCTGGGTCACGAAACGACTGCAAGAAAACTACCAAGCTCAGAGAGCATCAAGGACCCCGCTGTCCAATCCTGAGCTACTAAATATTCTCCTCTATCGGTATTTTGCACCCAGCCTGCTCAGTACCCTTTGTGGACTTGCAAAGCCCCCCTGCCTTCTCTCCTGGAGGCCTTTCACCCCTTCCTGCACCCCCCCCCACCAGCCCCCTCCCCACCGCGGGGTGGTGGGGGAGAAAGAGAGCTGGCAAGCACGAGAAAATTACTCCGCGCCGCACCTGCCGTTACCTGTGCAGCCCAAATCCCCGGTCTTAGCGACGGCTTCTGAGTTCTGCTGGGACGAAGCCAGCTCTTTTCAAGGTTTAGCTGTTCCCAGACAGGGCTGGGGAGACCCCGCCATGGTGAGGGGGTAGGGTGGAAAACGGCGGTGTGGGGCTCCTGCCCTGCTAAGAAGGGGGAGAAGCAGGGGGCTGGAGCGGGGCTGTTTACAGGTGGTCCTTGACTTACAACCGTTTGTTTAGCAGCTGTTTGAAGTTACAAAGTCAGTGAAAAAAAGGCAATTTGCAGCCGGTCTTCGCCACTTTGCACCACTCTTACAATCACCTGATCAAAATTCAGGCGCTTGTAAAAGGCGAAAGGTTTATACGATCTGAAGAGAAACCAGAGTATGAATCTCAGCCTTTTTGAAAGACAATCCTCGAGAAAAATATTTAAACGAATGGAAGAAATGGATTGACTATATTCAAAATAGATATCAGGCTAAGAGATATCGGACTGCCTTTGAATGAAGGACGCAATTTTTGACTTTAAAGGAGGAAGTCAGGATATGTGAAAGAGAAGGATTATAATTGTGTTTGACTTTAAAAATTTAATGTATGAATGTTAGTTTTTTGAACTATACCTTGTGTTTGCTTCGGGAAGTCTGGGGGGGAGAGGGGGGTTTGAGGGAGGAGAGAGGAAGGGGGGGGAAAACTTATTTCTTTTTGTAAAACTTTTCAAAAAAAAAAAAAATTCAGGCGCTTGGCAACTGACGTGTTTACCACAGTTGGAGCATCCATTGTGACCTTCCCAGCCAGCTTCTATGCCCAAAGAGGGACTAGAATTCACTGTCTCCTGGTGATTGGCCCAAAGTCATCCAGCTGACTTCTATGCCTAAGGCAGAACTAGAACTCACCATCTCCTGAGGATTGGCCCAAAGTCACCCAGTCAGCTTTCATGCCTAAACGGGACTAGAACTCACTGTCTCCTGGCGATGGGGCCAAAGTCACCCAGCCAACTTTATGTCTAAGGCAGAACTAGAACTCACTGTATCCTGGCGATTGGCCCAAAGTCACCCAGTCAGCGTTTATAGCTAAACGGGACTAGAATTCACTGTCTCCTAGTGATTGGTCCAAAGTCACCCAGCCAACTTCTATGCCTAAAGCAGAACTGGAACTCACCATCTCCTGGCGGTTGGCTCAGAATCACCCAGCCAGATTCTGTGTCTAAGGCAGAACTAGAACTCACTGTATCCTGGCGATTGGCCCAAAGTCACCCAGTAGACTTCTATGCCTGAGGCAGAACTAGAACTCACCGTCTCCTGGTGACTAACCCAAAGTCACCCCGCCAGCTTTCCTAGCTCCGTTCACCTTCGAAGTGCTTCACAACCTTAGCAACCTCATGGCGCCTGGACTGCAATGCCCAGAATTCCGGGAATTGTAGTCCAGGCCTCTTCATACTGCTAAAGTTTAAAAAAAAAAACAACAAAAAAAAACCAATGCTCGGTTTGGCACCCTTGAACCTTCCCTGCGTCTCCAACCTTCCTTTTTAAAAAGATGCAGATCAAATTCCGGGGGGGGCCTTGTTGCTGCTGCCTCTTGTGGCTGTGAGTTCCGCAGGAACTTGGATTCCACTCCAAGTTCCAGCTTTCTTTCGCTGGTCTTTGCTCTCCGGCAGCAGGGAGGTTCTCGTGAACTCCATGTTCAGAGACGCTCCAATACCTTCCCAAGCCCAGCTGGGCTGTGTGCCTGCAACCGCCTCCTTGCATTCCCGCAGCCACGACTCGCCCCTTTGCCTGCAGGAACAGCGAGCTGGTTTGGCTGGTACCTTGAATCTTGGGCAACGTGTTTTGAATCTGTCAGAAAGCTCTCAAAACTGCCGAGTGGCTGAGAATTGGGCGTGTGCGCCGGAGAGAGAGAGAGAGACACCGGCGCATTGATGTCTCTGGATGCGCATGGAAACACTCCCTCTGTCCAAAAAGAAAGGCTGCAAAGGAATGAAGGGTGGGTGACTTAATATTGGGGCGGGGGTGGGGAAGGAAACCCCATTTGACGGTGAGAACTAGGAATGGGGAAGAAAAGTCCAGGTGCCCATGGCTAAATTAGCTAACAAAAATAGCGTCTAAAGCTTAAATCATTAAATATATATATATATATATATATAGGACACTCTTTGCAAAATCAAAAAGGAATTCTTAGGCCAAAAAATTTTTTTTTGCACATTTGGAGCAATTTGTCACTGGGCACATTTTAGCGCGATTGAAAAAAGTTCAAATTAACTCAACCGCTTTGGCTTTGGGTCAAACGGAACCTGACAACTTCACAGGCATTGCCAGCCTTACTCAGTCTCGTCCCTGTAAATGTATTGGAAATATTGAGATATTTACAGATATTTACTGATTCATGAGGAATTGCTTGCCACGGTAAATGCAGGAATGGATGGATGGATGGTTGGACAAATGAATATATCGTTGAATGAATGAGGGATGGATAAATGGATGGATGGATTGATAGTGAGTGGATAGATGGATGGGTGGGTGGATGAATGGGTGGATGGATGGACAAATTAATATATTGATGAATGAATGATGGATGGATAAATGGAGGGATGGATAGTGGATGAATGGATGGATGGATGGATTGATGGACGAATTAATATATTGATGAATGAATGATGGATGGATAAATGGATGGATGGTGGATGGATGGGTGGGTGGGTGGACGGATTGATGGACAAATGAAGATATCGATGGATGAATGATGGATGGATGGATGATGGATGGATGGATAAATAGATGGATGGATAGTGGGTGGGTGGGTGGATGGACAGATGAATGAATATATGGGTGAATGAATGAATAAATGAATGATGGATGGATGGATGGATAAACGAATGGCTGAAAAGTCAATGGGAGAAGCTGGATTCACTTAACAACTGCATGATTCACTTAACAACTTCAGCAATTTGCTTAACAACTGTGTCAAAAAGGTAAAATCGGGCATGATTCACCTTAACAACCGACTTGCTTAGCAACAGAAATTCTGGCCCCAATTGCGGTTGTAGCTGAAGGACTACATTGGAATTTGTAGCAGGTTTCAGAATGTAAACATTCTGTAAGTCAAATTTAAATGTTCTCCTCCTTTAAATGCAATCTTTAGGTCCTTCTAGATACCACTAGTCCAACCACCAAAGTCTCATTTTAACCATCTTTTTTTTTATTATTATAAAAGAATTCAAAACAAAAGCATTTCCCCCCAGGAAAGATTAACTCCGACGTCTTATTTCAAATCCATCTGAACCCTTATAGTCTGTTTATAACCTTCCAGATTCAAAGTTCCAATTATCTTTCTGCTCCCTGATTCCAGAGGGATATGTTTAAGTTCCAAAATTTGTATGTATTTATTTATTAAACACACTGATGCGGCCGCTCACTTCTCACACACACACACACACACACACACACATACACACACGTGTGACTCTGAGCAACTTAACAACACCGAAACCCACAACATAAAAATCACGCTTTCCGAATCGGGATCAGAATAGAGCTGGAAGGGACCTTGGAGGTCTTCTAGTCCAGCCCCCTGCTCAAGCAGGAGAACCTATATCAGTGACGGCTAACTTTTTCCGGACCGAGTGCCCAATGTCCGAGCATGTGGGCATGAATGTGGGCACGCATGCCCGAACCCCCAAAATGCAATGCATGCACAGCTCCCATGCATGCAACTTGCCCCCATGCATGGGTGCATGGGCCCCGCATGCACCCCCCCCACATGCAGGCATGCAAACCCCCTTGCACACACCCTACCCCCATGCATACACTGGCGGGAGATGTGCGTGTATGCGTGGTGCAGGTGAACTGGGGCGACGGCTTGCATGCCCATAGAGAGGGTGCTGCGTGCTACCTGTGGCACACGTGCCATAGGTTCACCATCATGGACCTATTCCATCTCAGACAAATGGCTGTCCAGTCTCTTCTTAAAAACCACCAACGATGGAGCGCCCACAATTTCTGGTGGCAAGCTGTTCCACTGGTTAATTGTCCTCACTGTTAGGAAGCTTCTCCTCAATCCCAGGTTGCTTCTCTCCTTGGTTAGTTTCCATCCGTTGCTTCGTGTCCTGCCTTTGGGTGCTTTGGAGGATAAATTGACCCCTCCTTCCTCTTTGTGGCTCCTCCTCCTCATTCAGGGTCTCCAGGTGACCATTAAGAAAACATGCAGGCTGAAGTATTCTGGGAGTTGAAGTCCACAAGTCGTAACGTTGCCAAGGTTGGAGATGCCTATTTTAATGGAAGCGTCTTCAATTCTCCATTTTCTCTCTCTCCAGAAGTAGTTTAAAGCAGGGGTCTCCAACCTTGGTCCCTTTAAGACTTGGGGACTTCAACTCCCAGAGTCCCTCAGCCAGCAAAGCTCCCAGAGTTCCTCAGCCAGCAAAGCAAAGCTGGCTGAGGAACCCTGGGAGTTGAAGTCCCCAAGTCTTAAAGGGACCAAAGTTGGAGACCCCTGCTTTAAAGTACCCGTTAATTTGCCCGTATAACACCTCTACTTCCCAACCCATGGGACTTCCTGGTGCAATTCAAAGTTCTTGTGATGTCAGAGGTAGCCCAGCCAAGAACTTCCAGTCATGACTTCTATCCAGCGATGGGTTTCAGATATTCTTGCTACCGGTTCGCCGCACACGCACCTTCTGCGCATGTGCCTGGCCTTCCACATGCTCGCCATCCGTGCATGCGCTTTGCTCACACCTTCCGCCCATGCGCCCAGCCTCGAAAATGTGTCTAAATAGGACGGCATGATACCGCTAGTGGTTCCCCCAAACCCGTCCAAACTACCTTTATTGTAATTTTCCATGCAGAAAGTTTTGCAAGTCTGAAACTACCTGTCTGCCCCCCTCACCTGTACAGTCCAAGAAACTGGGGAGGGTGCCTGCTTAGATGTTTACCATCTCTTCATTTCTTCTGAGGGCTCAGCGGCCTCTTATCTGACTGTTGTCTGGTCTGTTTCCCATCTTCCTCCTCCTCTATTTCTCAAGGACGTTCTCCGAGACCACTAGGCATGATCATCTCTGAAATCTTTTATAGCACACGGCCTGGAATCGGGTGTCTCTCCCACAGTTTCTGCCTGTTCTCGAAGATCAGTCAGGGCAGGAAGGCTCCGTCGGGTCCATAGAAGAACATCTTAGCAGAACATCAGAAGATGGTACGATGAATGATTGAGGGGACTAATGTTGAGGAATCTAGTGTAATGGAGAGAATGACTAAGGTTGACACGGTAGCTGCCTTCCAATATCTGAGGGGCTGCCCCAAAGAAGAGGGAGGGGTTCAACTTATTTTCCAAAGCACCAGAAGGCAGGACAAGAAACAATGGATGGAAATCAAGGAGAGAAGCAACCTAGAACCAGAACTAACCTAGAACTTCTGAAGGCAAGCTGTTTCACTGCTTAATTGTTTTATTTCCTAATAGTGAGAACAATTAAGCAGTGGAACAGCTTGTCTTCAGAAGTTGTGGATCAGTGGTGGGTTTCAAATTTTTTTACTACCGGTTCTGTGGGCGTGGCTTAGTGGGTGTGGCATTGCTTGGTGGGCGTGGCTTGGTGGGTGTGGCAGGAGAAGGTTACTGCAAAATCCCCATTTCCTCCCAATCAGCTGAGACCTGGGAGGCAGAGAATAGATGGGGTCGGGGCCAGTCAGAATTTTTACTACCGGTCTCCGAACTACTCAAAATTTCCACTACCGATTCTCCAGAACTGGTCAGAACCTGCTGAAACCCACCTCTGTTGTGGATGCTCCAACACTGGAGGTTTTTAAGAAGGGACTGGACAGCCATTTGTCCGAAATGGTATAGGCAGGGTTTTCTGTGTGCGCAGGGGGTTAGACTAGAAGATCTCCAGGGTCCATACCAAGTCCATTATTCTGTTAGATGATAGATAGATAGATAGATAGATAGATAGATAGATAGATAGATAGATAGATAGATAGATAGATAGATGAATGAATGGATGATAGATAGATGGATAGATGATGAATAGATGAATAGATGAATGATGAATGAATGATGAATGGATAGATGATAGATAGATAGATGAATAGATGAATGATGATAGATAGATGAATGGATGATAGATAGATAGATAGATAGATGATAGATGAATAGATAGATGATGATAGATGAATGGATAGATGATAGATAGATAGATGGATAGATGATAGATAGATGAATAGATAGATGAATAGATGAATAGATAGATGATAGATAGATGATAGATAGATAGAT
>NC_080555.1:11414875-11424875 GCF_028640845.1 Ahaetulla prasina
ACCTTTAATCCTCCTGTAAGCTTCCCAGCGTCGCGCGCTGAGTAAGCAGCCTTAGAGACCCAATAAATAATATATTTTTTTTAAAAAAAGTAAAGCAATTTCCCATCATTTGGAAATGAACCTGCCTTGACGTACCCTAAAAATTGCGCTTGCCAATTCACATCACAGGGCTTTGTGTTGCCTCTGCCATGATCCGTTGCCGGGTTGCACAAGCAGAAACTAAATACTTGGCTGAATTCACGGCGCAGGATTTTCCGCGTTTGAGGATTCCCTTTCCTCAGCAGGAATCCCTAAGTGGGAAGGTTTCTGTAACTGCTCATTCGTAGTTTTACTAAAAATGCACAAGCAGAGAAACCAAAAATAGAAACCCAGTTGCAGAAACCCAACTATAAACACCTCCTAAGAACTCTAAAAGGGACACGGTGGCTCAGGGGCTAGGACATTGAGCTAGTAGATCAAAAAGTCGGCAGCTCAGCGGTTCGAATCCCTAGTGCTGCCGTGTAACGGGGTGAGTTCCCGTTCCTTGTCCCAGCTTCTGCCAACCTAGCAGTTTCGAAAGCACGTAAAAATGCAAGTAGAAAAAATAGGGACCACCTTTGGTGGGAAGGGAACAGCGGTCCGTGTGCCTTTGGCGTTGAGTCATGCCGGCCACATGACCACGGAGACATCTTCGGACAGCACTGGCTCTTCGGCTTTGAAACGGAGATGAGCACCGCCCCCTAGAGTCGGGAACGACTATCACGTATGTGCGAGGGGAACCTTTACCTTTTAAGAACTCTAAAGCTGCAATTTGAAAACAGAATCGCTTTGTTCCAGGTAGGTTGTGATAGTTTAGCCCACTTTGCAGATAATCCTTGAGTTAGAACTGTTTTAGCAACTGTTTTGAGGGACGCGGTGGCTCAGCGGCTAAGACGCTGAGCTTTGTCGATCGAAAGGTCGGCAGTTCGGCGGTTCGAATCCCTAGCACCGCATAACGGGGTGAGCTCCCGTGACTTGTCCCAGCTTCTGCCAACCTAGCAGTTCGAAAGCAGGTAAAAAATGCAAGTAGAAAAAATAGGGACCACCTTTGGTGGGAAGGGAACAGCGTTCCGTGCGCCTTTGGCATTGAGTCATGCCGGCCACATGACCATGGAGACGTCTTCGGACAGGGCTGGCTCTTCGGCTTTGAAACGGAGATGAGCACTGCCCCCTAGAGTCTGGAACGACTAGCACACTGTTTATGTTATAATTGCACTGAAATAAAATTATTTACAACCGGTCCTCACATGCATGACAATTATCATGTCCCCATAGTCACGTGATTGACAACGGTTTGCATTCATGACGATTGTAGCATCCGCTATTTTGTGACCCTGCCAGCTGGCTCCGAACAGGCAAAGTCAACGGGGGAAGTCGACAGGGAAGGTCCCATGTTGCAATCACACGATGTCTCGCTTAACGACTGCAGTGATTCACTGAACAGCCGCGTGAAAAAAAATCACGTGATGTCTCATGTAACAATGGCGCCACTGAATGATGATTTTTCTGGTTCTATGGTGGTCATAAGTCGAGGACTTTTGTATTGCCTGAGTCTGCCTATCACACTCAGCCTATATGGTCACTATATGCTTAGCCACAAACAATGGCAGGGTTTTCAGCTAGATAGATTAATATCTCTTTATGCATACGTAAAAGAGAGGTTTCTTTAACAGATTAACAGAGTTGGAAGGGACCTTGTAGGTCATCTAGTCCAACCCCCTGCCCAGCAGGAGACTCTACACCATTTCTGGCAGATGGCAGCCCCGTCTCTTCTTGGAAGCCTCCAGCGATGAAGCTCACACAACTTCGGAAGGCAACTTCTGTTCCATCAGTTTATTATTCTCACTGTCAGAAAATTCCTCCTAATTTCCAGGTTGAATCTCTCCTCGTTCAGTTTTCATCCATTTTATTCCTTGTCTGGCTTTCAGGTGCTTTGGAAAATAGCTTGGCCCCCTCCTTTCTGCAAAAGCCCCTCAAATATTGGAATATGTTATCCTGTCTGCAGAATACTTAACAGATTAACAGAGTTGGAAAGAACCTTGTAGGTCATCTAGACCAACCTCCTCACCCAAGCAGGAGACCCTGCACCATTTCTCTTCAGTAGACTAGTCATGCCCAGTTCCTGCAACCGTTCTTCGTATGTTTTAGCCTCCAGTCCCCTCATCATCCTGGTTGCTCTTCTCTGCACTTTTTCCAAAGCCTTAACATTTTTTACGCGGTGTCCACACCTGGATGCAGTATTCCAGGTCTGGTCTTACTAATGCTTTATAAAGAGGTACTAATGCTTCACCGGCTTTTGATTCTATGCCTCTGTTTATATAACCAAGGATTGTACTGGTTTTTTTCACTGTTGCTGCACACGGCTGGCTTGTGTTTAAGTGGTTGTCCACGAAGACTCCAAGGTCCCTCTCCCCATTACTGTTCTGGAGCCAGGTTTCACCTAATCTGTATTTGTCCTTTTGGTTTTTCCTGTCCAGGTTTGAACTTTATATATAGAATAGAATAGAATAGAATAGAATAGAATAGAATAGAATAGAATAGAATTTTGTATTGGCCAAGTGTGATTGGACACACAAGGAATTTGTCTTGGTGCATATGCTCTCAGTGTACATAAAAGAAAAGATACGTTCATCAAGGTATGGAATGGAATGGAATAGAATAGAATAGAATAGAATAGAATAGAATAGAATAGAATTTTGTATTGGCCAAGTATGATTGGACACACAAGCCATTTGTCTTGGTGCATATGCTCTCAGTGTACATAAAAGAAAAGATACGTTCATCAAGGTATGGAATAGAATGGAATGGAATGGAATGGAATGGAATGAAATGGAATAATAGAATAGAATAGAATAGAATAGAACAGAACAGAACAGAACAGAACAGAATAGAATAGAATTGAATTTTGTATTGGCCAAGTGTGATTGGACACACAAGGAATTTGTCTTGGTGCATGCTCTCAGTGTACATAAAAGAAAAGATACCTTCATCAAGGTATGGAATAGAATAGAATAGAATAGAATAGAATAGAATAGAATAGAATAGAATAGAATTTTGTATTGGCTAAGTGTGATTGGACACACAAGGAATTGTCTTGGTGCATATGCTCTCAGTGAACATAAAAGAAAAGATACGTTCATCAAGGTATGGAATAGAATGGAATGGAATGGAATGGAATGGAATGGAATGGAATGGAATAATAGAATAGAATAGAATAGAACAGAACAGAACAGAACAGAACAGAACAGAACAGAACAGAATAGAATAGAATAGAATTGAATTTTGTATTGGCCAAGTGTGATTGGACACACAAGGAATTTGTCTTGGTGCATGCTCTCAGTGTACATAAAAGAAAAGATACCTTCATCAAGGTATGGAATAGAATAGAATAGAATAGAATAGAATAGAATAGAATAGAATAGAATAGAATAGAATTTTTTATTGGCCAAGTGTGATTGGACACACAAGGAATCTGTCTTGGTGCATATGCTCTCAGTGTATATAAAAGAAAAGATACGTTCATCAAGGTATGGAATAGAATGGAATGGAATGGAATGGAATGGAATGGAATGGAATGGAACAGAACAGAACAGAACAGAACAGAACAGAATAGAATAGAATAGAATTGAATTTTGTATTGGCCAAGTGTGATTGGACACACAAGGAATTTGTCTTGGTGCATACACTCTCAGCGTACATAAAAGAAAAGATACGTTCATCAAGAATCATAAGGTACAGTTCAAACATTTTGGCTTTGAAATGTGTTCGTCAATTGGCCAGCATCATTGGAGACATCAAACATCTAGAGAGCATGCTCAGTAGCGCTATGTGTACCATGCAGCAATTCAAAGCATCCCATCTTATTCTTAAGCATGATCTTGTGGATGGACCAATTGAATATTAAGAATGCGCATCTCCTACATTGTAGTGAATGTTCGGGTTATTAAAGTTCAACTTTCTGGGTAATTTTTGTTTCTGGCCAGCTTGAACTGGTTTTATCAGAATCCGCATTCTTGCTTTTTTTTTTTTTTAACTTCAAAGAAAGCAAAAACATTAATCAAAGGCACTCCTAGTCACTGAAAACATTACTCAGAGGAACACCCCTCTTCCGCCCCCATCATCATGGTTCAAAGCAATGGGTTCACCCAGCCCTTATCAGTAGCTCCTTCCTCCAAGACATTGGATGACCATTCTTAGAATCGAATAGAGCTGGAAGGGACCTTGGAGGTCTTCTAGTCCAGCCCCCTGCTTGAGCAGGAAAACCTATACCATCTCAGACAAGTGGCTGTCCAGTCTCTTCTTTTTTTATATATATAAAAAAGTTTTATTTCAATTTTCCAACAACCTATTCAATGTACAGTCTCTTATTCAACATTAGTCATTAACTTTCAGGGGAGAGAGTGAAGGAAGAAAGTAGGTAGGAAAGAGAGAGGTAGAAGAGGGGGAAAGGAGAGGAAGAAGAAAGGGGAAAGAGAGAGGGTTAGAAAGGGTGGAAGAGAAGAGTGGGGAAGGAGGAGAGGAAGTAGAAAAGCGAAGGAGAGGAAGGATGAAGAAAGTAGAAGAGAGTAGAGAAGGGAGGAGGAAAGGTTGTGTTAAGGAAGGAAGTGGTAGCTGGGCAGGTCCGAATAAGTAACACATGAAAGTTAGTGAAAGCTGTCCAGTCTCTTCTTAAAAACCTCCCGTGATGGAGCACCCACAACTTCTGGTGGCAAGCTGTTCCACTGGCTAATTGCCCTCGCTGTTAGGAAGTTTCTCCTTAATTCCGGGTTGCTTCTCTCTTTGGTTAGTTTCCATCCATTGCTTCTTGTCCTGCCTTCAGGTGCTTTGGAGAATAATTTGACCCTCCCTTCTTTGGGGCAGCCCCTCAAATACTGGAAGACTGCTATCATGTCACCCCTAGTCCTTCTTTTCTTTACACTAAAGGTAAAGGTAAAGGTTCCCCTGGCACATATGTGCTAGTCGTTCCCGACCCTAGGGGGCGGTGCTCATCTCCGTTTCAAAGCCGAAGAGCCAGTGCTGTCCGAAGACGTTTAGTCATGTGGCCAGCATGACTAAACGCCAAAGACGCATGGAACACTCTTCCCTTCCCACCAAAGGTGGTCCCTATTTTTTCTACTTGCATTTTTTACTTGCTTTCGAACTCCTAGGTTGGCAGAAGGTGGGCCAAGCAATGGGAGCTCACCCCGTTATGCGGCAGCACTAGGGATTCGAACCGCCGAACTGCCGAGCTTTTGATTGACAAGCTCAGCGTCTTAGCCACTGAGCCACCCTTTCTTTAGACTAGCCGAACCCAAAACCTGCAGCCATTCTTCATACGGTTTAATCTCCAGGTTTACTCTTCCCAAACCTTTTCTTACCTGGGTTGACTATGTACATTTCACCAGGACACAGTAAACCTGTTAGCTCGATTCACAAGTACAAATTGCTTTATTTAATTTTTTTAAAATTTGAATTCTCCCAAGACTCAGGGCGGCTTACCTTGTGTTAAGCAATAGTCTCCATCCATTTGTATATTATATACAAAGTCAACTTTTATTGCCCCCAATAATCTGAGTCCTCATTTTATCTACCTTATAAAGGATGGAAGGCTGAGTCAACCTTGGGCCTGGTGGGACTTGAACCTGCAGTAATTGCAAGCAGCTGTGTTAATAACAGACTGCATTAGCCTGCTGAGCCACCAGAGGCCCTTAGCAATTAAGGCCCTTAATAGTTTTGTTTTATTCTCCTTTGGGGAAATTACAGGTACTCCTCCATTTATGACCACAATTGAGCTCAAAAATTTACGTTGCTAAGTGAGACAGTTGCTAAGTGAGTTTTGCCCCATTTTACATCATTTTTGACACGGTTGTTGAGTGAATCACTGCAGTTGTTAAGTTATTGACACGGTTGTTAAGTGAATCCGGCTTCTCCCTTGACTTTGCTGGTCAGAAGGTCGCAAAAGAGGATCACATGACTCCGCCAGGACACTGCAGCCGTCATAAATATGAGTCAGTTGCTGAGCTTCCAAATTTTGATCAAATGATCATAATAGGGATGCTGTAACAGTCGTAAGTGTGAAAAATGGCCGTGTCACTTTTTTTCAGTGCTGTTGTAACTTCAACTGGCCACTAAACGAATAGCTGTAGGTCAAGGACTACATGTTGAACAATTTCAACTGATTCAGAATTTGGGAATATTATGTTTTAGATTGAAATGCAGTGATTCATAATTCACCAGGCGTATCGTAATAGAATAGAATAGAATTTTTATTGGCCAAGTGTGATTGGACACACAAGGAATTTGTCTTGGTGCATATGCTCTCAGTGTACATAAAAGAAAAGATACGTTCATCAAGGTACAACATTTACAACACAATTGATGGTCAATATATCAATATAAATCATAATGATTGCCAGCAACAAGTTATAGTCATATAGTCATAAGTGAAAAGAGATTGGTGATGGGAACTATGAAATGATTAATAGTAGTGCAGATTCAGTAAATAGTCTGACAGTGTTGAGGGAATTATTTGTTTAGCAGAGTGATGGCCTTCGGGAAAAAACTGTTCTTGTGTCTAGTTGTTCTGGTGTGCAGTGCTCTATAGCGTCGTTTTGAGGGTAGGAGTTGAAACAGTTTATGTCCAGGATGCGAGGGGTCTGCAAATATTTTCACGGCCCTCTTCTTGATTAGTGCAGTATACAGGTCCTCAATGGAAGGCAGGTAATACAGTTCAGCCGCAATTAAAACGTTTATTAGGAAAAAAGTCAAGAAAAAAAAAACCAAGGATACATCAGGGATAGTTAAAGAATTCATAATTTTAGAATTTATTATTTTCCTCCCAAAATGAAAATGGTATATTTATAAGCCAAACTGGGGAAAAAAATGCACGCTTGAGAATTCTGCAGCAAAATACATGTGAATACTAATATGATTGTTTTAAAAAAACATTTTCCAAGTGTAATGCTCCGAATTTAGAAAAGATTTAAATGGGCTTCATATTTGTAAAAAAAAAAAGAGAGAGAGAGAGAGATCAATAGAGAGAAGCTAATGGGGAGGATTAGTCCCTCCCAGATTGTTTACTTTCATGTTCAAGTGACTTCTGAAATCCTGGCAACTTTCATTCCCGTTTCTAATCTCAGATTTAAGTCTAGAAACTTCAGAACTGGGATTTAGCCCCTGGAGAAACACGGAGGCATTGCTTGAAAACAAAAATAGAGGCAAGAAGATACTGGTCCACATAATTCAGAATAATTAGTATATGTGCTGTTGTATGTTGTTCAATAGATATAACTCCAGTGTATCTACCCTTCCTTCCTTCCTTCCTTCCTTCCTTCCTTCCTTCCTTCTTTCCTTCTTTCCTGTCTATCATCTATCTATCTGTCTATCTATCTATCTATCTATCTATCTATCTATCTATCTATCTATCTATCTATCTATCTATCTATCTATCTACTACCTATCTGCTTATCTATCTGAAATCTGAAATCTGCTTCTCTCTCTTTTTTTCTCTATCTACCTATCTACTTCTCTCTCTCCCCCCGTCCGTCTATCTATCTATCTATCTATCTATCTATCTATCTATCTATCTATCTATCTATCTATCTATCTATCTATCTATCTATCCTGTTTTCCCCTCCCCAAAAATCTAGGATTTTTCTGATGTTTACATATTTTATGAGTATTTCCCCCAAACAGTATTGCTCCTTTCCTAAATCTTGGACCCACTGTAAGCCGGATGGCTGAGGAATTCTGGGAGTTGAAGTCCACCCATCTTTATAGTGGCCAAGGTTAAGAAACACTACCATGCAATAACTGCCAAGAACTGTTGCTATTATATTTGCTATTCATTGCAAAATGGGTTGAAATCAGGGGTGAAATGGTACCAGTTCGGGGCGGTTCACCGAACCAGTAATAAAAAAATGCTTTAAAAAGTTAAAAAAAAAAAGTTCCAACGATCACGGGGCAAGCTGTTCCTAGGAACTTTTGTTAAACTTTTTTTTAGAATTTTTTTTACTACCGGTTCGGGCAATCGGTAGTAAAAAAATACTTTAAAAAAGTAAAAAAAAAAAAAGTTCCGACAATCACCTGTGACAATCAGCTGTGTCGCACGATGGTCTGAACTTTTTTTTTTTTTTACTTTTTAAAGCATTTTTTTTACTACCTATCACCCAAACTGGTATTTTTGTGTAAAGCGTGATAGTTCATTTTTTGAGCTCTCTGTGACTCTGTGAGGTTCCTGCTTGTTGCAGGGGCCATTTTGTGTGCTGCTTTTGCATTGTGTGTGAGTCAGTTGTGTAGCTTTTGTCTTATTTTTGTGTAAAGTGCGATAGCTGGTTTTCCCGGTCATGTGACTACCAAGCCACGCCTACCCAATCACACGCCCACCAAGCCACGCCCATAGAACTGGCAGGGGAAAAAATTTGAATTTCACCACTGCCCCAAAACCTCGCAGCCCTCCTCTTCCTCCTCCCCTTCTCCTTCACTTCCACTCACACACCTCTCTCCCTTCTAGCACTGATGACGTTCCCTAGCTGGGTCAAGAAACGTCTTCAAGGAAGCTCAGAGAGCGCAGATCCGGAATGCCAGATTTGTTCCTGGCTTCTTCCAGAAGCAGAGAAGGCCAATCGGGTTCTCCCACTGCCCAAATATTCTCTCTGCCCTTCTTTTTCCTTGGTGATCCTTGGCCGCCCCGCTCGGCTCTCTTGCTGCACTCTTGGCATGCTCCTTGCCTGCCTGCTGCGGCTCCCTGGGAGGAAACAAGTTTAGCAAGGAGAAGCCGAAGGAGGCGGCCTGGTGCCCAGCTGTCGGGGTGGGTGGGATTAAGGAGCCTTGCAGAAAATGACACCCCCCCCGAGAAATCTGGTTTGGCTGGTTGGGTGTCTCCCTTTCTCGTGTGCTCCTCCTTGGGGGTGAGTTTCAAGAGTGACATGAGATTCTGGGTGTTGTGATTTGCTCCGCTTGGGCTGGGTGGAAACAGCTGCAGGCAACGGGACAGCCAGGGGAACGGGCTGCAAAGTTTATTTTAGCACCTGGGCGAAGGAAGGCTTCTCTCTCCCCCCCTTCCCAAAAAAAAAAAATTTGGGGTGAAACCTAGAGGGTTTGGTAGGCTAATTCAAGCAACAACAACAACCAACTCCTTGTTGAGAACTGAATCGGAAGGACGATGCAACCTATGAGGTTCACCAAAGAAAGGACTTTTTAAAAAAAAAATTTATTTGGATTTATATTCCGCCCTTCTCCGAAGACTCAAGGCGGCTTACACTGTGTAAGGCAATAGTCTTCATCCATTTGTATATTATATACAAAGTCAACTTTTATTGCCCCCAATAATCTGGGTCCTCATTTTACCTACCTTATAAAGGATGGAAGGCTGAGTCAACCTTGGGCCTGGTGGGACTTGAACCTGCAGTAATTGCAAGCAGCTGTTTATAACAGACTGTCTTACCAGCCTGAGCCACCAGAGGCCTATCTATCTATCTATCTATCTATCTATCTTCTATCTTCTATCTTCTATCTAATCTATCTCATCTATCTTTTTTTTTATTTGCATTTATATCCCGCCCTTCTCTGAAGACTCAGGGCGACTTACAATGTGTTAAGCAATAGTCTTCATCCATTTGTATATTATATACAAAGTCAACTTATTGCCCCCAACAATCTGGGTCCTCATTTTACCTACCTTATAAAGGATGGAAGGCTGAGTCGACCTTGGGCCTGGTGGGACTTGAACCTGCAGTAATTGCAAGCAGCTGTGTTTGTAACAGACTGTCTTACCAGCCTGAGCCACTAGAGGCCCATCTATCTATCTATCTATCTCATCTATCTCTATCTTTTTTTATTATTTGAATTTATATCCTGCCCTTCTCCGAAGACTCAGGGCGACTTACAATGTGTTAAGCAATAGTCTTCATCCATTTGTATATTATATACAAAGTCAACTTATTGCCCCCAACAATCTGGGTCCTCATTTTACCTACCTTATAAAGGATGGAAGGCTGAGTCA
>NC_080555.1:11429875-11447375 GCF_028640845.1 Ahaetulla prasina
AAACTCCAAAATCCACACCCTCCTGACCCCTCTGCCGATCACATGCTCCAATCTTCAATCGTCCCATCTCGACACATCACTCCGGCCACTCCTTCTCCAGATGCGAACCCAGCCTGACCTTGACCGGCAGGAAAAATGTTATGTCTAATAATCCCCACCCCCTCCCCTACTTTCCCACATAGGAGAAAGTGGCAGCGCGTGGAAGCCTTTGGCCTAGTATGGCTTCCAAAGCTGACAATGTGTGCATTAGGAACTGTTGTGTCTCGCCCGCTTTCACCGCAGCCGGGGCCTTCTTATCTGCTTCCGAACGCTGAGGAATGTCCTAGTATGCCTCCCGGCCCCAGCCCTGGCTCCATGCCCAGACAGGCTGAGGAGGAAGAAGTACCTCCAGCCCCCAGCTCTGGCTCCATGCCCAGACAAACGGAGCAACTAGACCCCTCCCCCTCCCCCACAGCATGTGAGCCTGAGGAAGGTCAATTACCAACAGCTGCAGACTGGAGTGACCCTTGCTTCAGGAGAATTGATAAGCAGCGTCAACAGAAGGAAGGGAGGGGCAGGCCGGGATAAGTGCTGAGTCATGGAGCCACACCCCATGGCCTATATAAAGGATCTGCTTTCTGGCATTCTCTGAGTCAGGCAAAGTCTAACTTGGATTGCTGAAGTCACTTCCTGGTCTCCTGCCTGCCTTGAGGACTTTGCTAGGACTTTGGCAGAGCTGCAGAGGCACGCCTGATTCGGATTTCCCTGACCCGGCCATCAGCGGAGGAGTGGGACACGACAAGGAACAGGCTCCTCCTGTTCCTCTGCCTCACTACTATCAGTCTCCGGAGAATCTGGAGTCCGCACCTCCCTTCCCGATGGCCCTGGCCTCACCTCAGCCTCATCGCTGTCCGATTCCGTTGCCAGCTTTGCAGGCTGCTGGCGGACCACAACAAGGACAGCATAGAGCAGTGACGGCGAACCTTTTTTGGCACGAGTGCCAAAAAAGTTGCATGGAAATGTTGTACACACACACACGTGCGCTCATCATAGCTGCGCTGAACTTCTGGGTTCTGGCGCGCATGCGCGCCCAACGATCAGCTAGCTGGCACGTATGCGCTGACCAGTTTTTGGCACTGCCGTGCATGTGAAGGACAGCTGATTGTCGCGTGCCAGAAACTCGGAAGACAAACAGGCAAGGCCGTGCGTGCTGCGTGATATGGCTTCGTGTGTCACTTTGGGCATACGTGCTATAGGTTCGCCATCACTGGCATAGAGCCACCTGCGATCTCCGCTACGAACTGGTGCAAATTGGCTGAATACCACCTCTGGTGACATGATAGCAGTATTCCAGTATTTGAGGGGCTGCCCCAAAGAGGAGGGGGTTGATTTATTTTCCAAAGCACCAGAAGGCAGGAGAAGAAACAATGGAAAATAATCAAGGAGAGAAGCAACCTGGAATTAAGGAGAAACTTCCTAACTGTGAGAACAATTAGCCAGTGGAACAACCTGACTCCAGAAGATGTGAATGCTACAGCACTAGAGGTTTTTAAGAAGAGACTGGACAGTCACTTGTCTGAAATGGTATAGGGCTTCCTGCTTGATTGAGGGGGGCTGGACTAGAAGATCTCCAAGGTCCCTTCCAGCTGTATTCTGATTCTATTCTCCAAAGGCCATGAAGGCAGGAAAACAAGCAATGGGTTATTGTTTTTATTTGAATTTATATCCCGCCCTTCTCCGAAGACTCAGGGCGGCTTACACTGTGTTAAGCAATAGTCTTCATCCATTTGTATATTATATACAAAGTCAACTTATTGCCCCCCCAACAATCTGGGTCCTCATTTTACCAACCTTATAAAGGATGGAAGGCTGAGTCAACCTTGGGCCTGGTGGGACTTGAACCTGCAGTAATTGCAAGCAGCTGTGTTAATAACAGACTGCATTAGCCTGTTGAGCCACCAGAGGCCCTGGGTGGAAGATTAACAAGGAAAGAACCAATTTAGAATTAAGGAGGAATTGCAGCATCCAATCTGAGTCGGTCAGTGGGACCAGAGGTTTTGTTCTTCCAAGCTTTTGGACTTTTGCTGGAGCCGGTCCCCAGCGGACTTCTCAATCTCAGGATGTTGCGCAATGCAAAATTGAGACGTTCACCCAATCCAAGAGCTCGGAAGAGCAAACCTCTGGTCCCAGTGACCGACTCAGATTGGATCTGGCAAAATTAACCTGAAATGTGTATATCTGGCTTCATTCGGAAGGATACATTTTTTGACCGCGAGAACTGGGCCTCTGGTGGCTCAGCAGACTAAGTCTGTCTGTTATTAACACAGCTGCTTGCAATTACTGCAGGTTCAAGTCCCACCAGGCCCAAGGTTGACTCAGCCTTCCATCCTTTATAAGGTAGGTAAAATGAGGACCCAGATTGTTGGGGGCAATAAAAGTTGACTTTGTATATAATATACAAATGGATGAAGACTATTGCTTAACACAATGTAAGCCGCCCTGAGTCTTTGGAGAAGGGCGGGATATAAATTCAAAAACAAAAACAAACAAACAAACAAACAAAAATGAACCGGTGGAACGGCTTGCCACCAGACATTGTGGGTTTTTAATCACTGGAGGTTTTTAAGAAGAGAATGGACAGCCACTAGACTGACATGATGTAGAGTCTCCTGCTTGAGCAGGGGGTTGGACTAAATGACCTTCAAGGTCCCTTCCAACTCTGTTATTCTGTTATGCCGCCCCTAGTCCTTTTCTTCATTACATTAGACCAGGGGTGTCAAACTCAAGGCCCGCAGGGTACTTAGATCTGGCCTGCGGTGCCTCTGCCAGCAAAAACGGAGCTAGGGCTGAGCTTCATTTTCATTGGCAGAGGGCTGCAGGAGGCCATCGCAGCCGCAAACGGAGCCCACAGGGGCTGCGCGTGGCCTTCCAAAGCTCCATTTTTGCCGGCAGAGGGCTGCAAGAGGACGCTGCAGCTGAAAACGGAGCTCGGGAGCCCGTTTTCGCCGGCAGAGCATTCGGGCCACCTGTTCTGACCTAGGCTTCCTGAGACAGTAAAAAGCACACGCTTAGTCCCAAAAACCCTCTTTTTATTTCAACGGCTGTGAATTCTGTTCCTTCACAGCCCGGGTTGACTCGCAAATAGTTTGTAAAGAGTCCGACGGAAGTCTGCCGCAGTCCTTCGGGATAAGGCTGATAAGCACCCGCCTTTCTCTCCCTTGACACGCTGCCAAAGACCTAATTGGCAATTGGCTTTGCAAGGCCACACGGAGCACAGAGTCAAAACGGAGCTTCAGAATTTAAACCGACCAAAGTTGCTTCCTGCAAAGGTTCACATGCCTTTGCTCCTCCTTTATGTCTTAAGGGTAGGGCCAAGCATCTCCAAGCCTTACTCCCGAGTCGCCCCTTTTGTCTTAACTGTTCTTGCCTTCTGGCAGTTTAGCACAGTGGAGTGACGGCTCGTGTGCCATCAGAGAGGATTCTGCATGCCACCTCTGGTACATGTGCCATAGGTTCGCCATCATGGGTGTAGGGACTCCTGCTTGGGCGGGGGTTTGGAGTAAATGACCTACAAAGTCCCTTCCAACTCTGTTAATATCTGTCCCTCTTGCACTTCCTCCTGCTGAGCCAACTAAACCCGTGATGGTGAACCCATGGCACGAGTGCCAGAGGTGACACGCAGGGCGCTCTCTGTGGGCCTGCGCACCGTTGCCAGTTGTTGTTATGGTTTCTGGTGTGCGCATGCGTGCTGGCCACCTGGTCATCGCATGTGCCAGAGTCCTGGAAACCCGAAAACCAGCTGGCTACTGCACATGCGTACGCTGGCCACCTGGACTTTGGGTTTCTGGTGCTCCGGCACGCGTGACGACCAGCTGGGCGGCATGCATGCACGCGCCGGAAACCAGAAGACAAGGTGGCCAGCACACATATGTGCACCGGACAGCTGGTCTTTGAGTTTCCAGGGCTCCGGTGCGAGTGAAGAGGAGCTGACTGGTGCACATACACATGCTGGAAACCAGAAAACCAACTGGTGCTTATGTTTCCGGGGATCCAGCACATGCACATGTGCATGTTTTGGTTTGGGCATTCATTGTTGAAAAGGTTCGTCATCACTGACCTAAACTATACCTGTGCATTTGGTTTTTCCTGCCTACGTGCAGAACCTGATTTTTCTCCCCAATTATTTTGGCCCACCAGCAGCCTGCGGAGCTGGTAGCAGAGTCGTACAGTGAGGAGGCTTAGGGGGACAATGGATCAGTCCTGGAGTCAGGGGAAAGCCTGGACGAGGGCTCTGAGTCGGAGGCAGAGATGGGGCCTGGGCCATTTGGGAGCAATGCATGGATTCCGGAGCCTCCAGAGGCAGACAGAGGCAGAGGAACAGGAGGAGCCCGTTCCTAGTGCCAGCATGCGAAATGCTGCCAGAAGGCAAGAGCAGCTGAAGCAAAAAGGACGACTCAGGAGTAAGGCCAGGAGGTGATTGGCCCCTCCCGTAAGGCTTAAAAGAGCAGCAACGGCTCTTGGGCTCTTTGTAGGAAAGCAATGTTGCTACATTTGTTTCTAGTCGGAGTCTCTTATTTCTGAACTTCGTGAGGCTTTGCCAAGAAAAGCCTTTGGCAAGGTGCCAAAGAAGACAAAGATTTGTGATAAGGCCGAAGGACTTTGTTTTGGAATTAATTTGGACTAAGCTGATTGTGTCTGGTGATAACTACTTGGGCCTGGGTCACAACACCAACGAACTGTATTGTGCTAGATAGGGCTTCCTTGAGTTTCCAACAGGGGAAAACAGAATTTTTGACCACCTTCTTAGAATTTTAAAGGCTGTGACGTTGCACTTAGAACACTTGCCAAAAAACCTGGCGCCTGCAAGCCCAGGATTCCCTGCGGATGAACCTGGCTCTTTCATCCTGGGGCCAAAGCCTCTGGCTAATAAACAGGCGTCTTAATTGGAAAGAGATAGCTGGGTGTTTGTTTTCAGGGCTCCCCTGAAGTCATTTGCACACGGCGTTTATTGTCGGGGTGCCATTTTCGAGGGAATCTGCGCCTTGGAATAATCTGCGCCAAAATGGGCACGGCTTGACCTAATTCCAGGGTTTCGAGGTGTCTCTTTGAATGGGATTGTGTCACTCGCGTAAATATTTTGGTTTCATTAATGCGTTTTTTGGGGGAAGTGGAAGGGCTGCTGAATCGGTGAGATTTAATTGGCTTCTTTCCATGCAGGTTGTTCATTTTGCCCCACCCCCCCCCACCCCACCCAATCGCTCGACTAACAAATCTGAGGTCTGCATTTCCTAAGATTTATATTTCGATATATTTGCTTTTTTGGGGGGGGGGGACCAAAACACCAGCAGCAGACAGACTATTGATTAGGAGGCTGAGCACTTCGACCAGTTGTGAGTTGTTGTCATTGGGTCTTTAGTGCCATCCGAGGTCTGGTTTTCCCAGTATAAACTATCCTCGACTTATGACCACAACAATTCTGGGCTGCATAAACAGAGGGATAGAATCAAGATCACGTGAAGTGTTAATACCACTTTATAATGCCTTGGTAAGGCCACACTTGGAATATTGCATCCAGTTTTGGTTGCCACGATGTAAAAAAGATGCTGAGACTCTAGAAAGAGTGCAGAGAAGAGCAACAAAGATGATTAGGGGACTGGAGGCTAAAACAGATGAAGAACGGTTGCAGGAACTGGGTATGTCTAGTTTAATGAAAAGAAGGACTAAGGGAGACATGATAGTAGTGTTCCAATATCTCAGGGGTTGCCACAAAGAAGAGGGAGTCAAGCTCTTCTCCAAAGCACCTGAGGGTAGAACAAGAAGCAATGGGTGGAAACTAATCGAGAGAGAAGCAACTTAGAACTAAGGAGGAATTTCCTGACAGTCAGAACAATTAATCAATGGAACAACTTGCATGCAGAAGTTGTAAATGCTCCAACACTGGAAATTTTTAAGAAAATGTTGGATAACCATCTGACTGAGATGGTGTAGGGTTTCCTGCCTGGGCAGGGGGTTGGACTAGAAGGCCTCCAAGGTCCCTTCCAACTCTGATATTATTATTATTATTATTATTATTATTACAATGGAGTCAACATTTCTGTTGCTAAGTGAGTTTTGCCTCACTTTACGAACTTTCTCGCCATGGTTGTTAAGCAAATCACTGCTAAGTTGATAAGTGAGTCACACGGTTGTTAAGTGGAGGTAGCTTCCCCATTGACTTTGCTCATCTGAAGGTCGCAAAAGGGATGCCGCGACCGTCATAAATGTGAGTCAGCTGCCAAGCATCTGAATGTAAATCACGTGGCCTTTGGGATGCTGCAACGGTCATAGGTGTGAAAAATGATCGTAAGTCACTTTTTTTTTTTCAGCGCCGTCGTCACTTCCAACGGTCACTAAGCGAACTATTGTAAGTCGAGGAATATATACACGTATATATTCAGATTTCCACATGGAGAGAAATGGCATTTAAATGCATTACTTAAAAATAGACCTTTCAGAAGGTAAATATAATCGTCAATAAGACTACTGTTAAAAGAAAACATTAGCATATTTTTTTAACAAATTTACTATTAAAAAATAAAAGGAAAAGAAAACGGATCAAAAAAGAAAGAAAACTAAAGAAAAATACAAATTAGAAATCTAACTTAAAGAGACTCATTTAAAAATTAAAGTTGTCCCTTCCTCTAGGAAAGCCACATAAGACCAATTTTTTTGTCCCAACCACAAAGGTCAAAAAAGTCAAAATGGCCCCCAGAACCACACAGGGGGAAGCCCTGCCCCTTTTCATACATTTGCATAAATGGGTGGAGCTTCGACCATACCGCCATTCGTGGTTTTCTTGACCACACCCAGAGATACTCCTGAAGACAATTCTGATTGGTCTTCCGTGTGTGTTCCGTGAGACACAAGGCATTGTGGGAAACCGTGATCTGATGGTTGTTTTTTTGTCCCGTGGGCCAGGCGGATTCCGGTTCACACCAAATGATGATGGTTTATTCATCATGGCTTGTGATTTGAGGTCAACGGGAGCCTCTGCGGCCGTACCTGCTGTGTTATACACTAAGCCAGGGGTCTCCAACCTTGGTCCCTTTAAGACTTGTGGACTTCAACTCCCAGAGTTCCTCAGCCAGCTTTGCTGACTGAGGGACTCTGGGAGTTGAAGTCCACAAGTCTTAAAGGGACCAAGGTTGGAGACCCCAGCACTAAGCCAAGCGTGCCTGGAAACACCGTTAACTTGGTTTCTCATGTTGGAGCACATGTTTTGCATGTCAGATCCCAGGTCTCCTCCCTGAAATGGCTGGGTAGGTAAGGCAGCTTTAAAACTGGTCCGACTTGCTAAGGGGAGTTTCGGACTTTTTTCTCCAAAATAACAAACTTTAAAAAAACAAAACACGATTCATTGTTGTTGGATTTTTTTGTCAAATATAATCTTAAAGAGCGAGAAGTCAGCTGGAGATCTGTAACCTGGAATTTTTTCTGTCTCTCTGTTCTGCATCATCATTATTATTATTTTTGTTAAGAAACCTGGATTCAGGTTGGTGCGTGCTTTCCGTCCCTTGTTATATATTTTAGATTAGATTATCAGAGTTGGAAGAGACCTTGGAGGTCATCTAGTCCAACCCCTCTTCCAAGCAGGAGACCCGGCACCATTTCTGACAGATGGCAGTCCCGTCTCTTCTTGAAAGCTTCCAGGGATGAAGCTCCAACAATTTCTGAATAATAGAATAATAACAGAATAACAGACTTGGAAGGGACCTTGTAGGACATCTAGTCCAACCCCCCACCCAAGCAGGAGAACTTACGCCAAATGGCAGTCCAGTCTCTTCTTGAAAGCTTCCAGGGATGAAGCTCCCACAACTTCTGAAGGCAACTTCTGTTCCACTGGTTGATTGTTCTCACTGTCAGAAAATTCCTCCTTATTTCCAGGTTGAATCTCTCCTTGGTCAGTTTCCATCCATTGTGCCTTGTTTGGCCTTCGGGGGCTTTGGAGAATAGCTTGACCCCCTTCCTCCTCTCTGGGGCAGCCCCTCAAATATTGGAAGATGCTCTCCTGTCCCCCCTGGTCCTTCTCTTCACTAGACTAGCCAGGCCCGGTTCCTGCAACCGTTCATCGTATGTTTTAGCCTCCAGTCCCCTCATCATCCTGGTTGCTCTTCTCTGCACTGTTTCTAGAGTCTCAACATCTTTTTTTATAGTGTGGTGACCAAAACTGGATGCAGGATTCTAGGTGTGGTCTTACTAGGGCTTTATAGAGTGGTATTAGTACCTCCCTTGATCTTGATTGTATCCCTCTGTTAATGCAAGTTTCACTAATATTCACAATTTCCTCCAATTTCTGTGGGAAATTGTCAGTTAAGGGACGTGTGGGTATCAACCTTAAACATGATTTGTGAAAATGTCCAAGGATCATAAATTTGGCCTTTGTGTTAAAATACATATTTGGGAATCCTTTCCTCTGTTTCTTCCCTGAAGAAGTACAATTTCCAAGGAGAACCCAGATCTGTTTTCACAACCATTTTTAAATCACTTTTGTAGGACCAAAAATAATAATTAAAAAAAACAAACAAGTCAGGACTTAAGAAGCTGCTTGAAACATCTTTAGCTTGGTTTTATGAGCGGAGAAGTCTCTAAAATCATTTACTTCGGTTCATAAGAAAATGTAATATTTTTGAAATTCAGAATTAAAACAACACCTTCTTTTATAATGGATGGAAAAATGGATGGAAATTGATCAAGGACAACCTAGAAATAAAGAGGAATTTTCTGAGAGTGAGAACCATCAACCAGTGGAACAGAAGTTGCCTTCGGAAGTTGTGGGAGCTTCATCACTGGAGGCTTTCAAGAAGAGACTGGGCTGCCCTCTGTCAGAAATGGTGTAGGGTCTCCTGCTCGGAAAGGGGGCTGGACTAGATGACCTACAAGGTCCCTTCCAACACTGTTAGTCTATTATTATTCTGTTATTCAGAAATTGTGGGAGCTTCATCCCTGGAAGCTTTCAAGAAGAGACACCTGTCAGAAACGGTGTTGTAGGGTCTCCTGCTTGGGGGGGTGGGGGTTGGACTAGATGATCTACAAGGTCCCTTCCAACTCTGTTAATCTAATCTAAAACTTGCACTTCTAACTGAGGAGCATTTCCAGGGATTTTAGATGGAAACTCTTCTCTATGGCGTCAGGAAAGGTAAAAAGTGGCTAGAATTGTACTGCTTTTTAATGATGATTACCGTAGTTCAGAGGTATTCAAACTTGGCAGCTTTAAGACTTGTGGATTTCAACTCCTGGAATTCTCCAGCCAGCATAACTGGCTGGAGAATTCTGGGAGTTGAAGTCCACAAGTCTTAAAGCTGCCAAGTTTGGGAACCCCTGCCGTAGTTGAACAAATTATTGTTAATGGTGGTGGAATTTACCCAACATGGCAAACTAAACAAGCCGCATCCCACATGTGTGGCATATAATAAGGCTACATGTAAACTCCATTCTTGTTTTACTGAAAAATGTGAAGTTCTGTCCTGGGGTTTCCTGGTTTAAAGAAATCATGATCTATAGATCAGGGGTCTCCAACCTTGGTCCCTTTAAGACTTGTGGACTTCAACTCCCAGAGTTCCTCAGCCAGCTTTGCTGTCCACAAGTCTTAAAGGGACCAAGGTTGGAGACCCCTGCTTTGCTGGCTGAGGGACTCTGGGAGTTGAAGTCCACAAGTCTTAAAGGGACCAAGGTTGGAGACTCCTGCTTTGCTGGCTGAGGGACTCTGGGAGTTGAAGTCCACAAGTCTTAAAGGGACCAAGGTTGGAGACCCCTGATCTATAGAAGACCATACTCTGATTGTGAATTAAGTTCTGGAGGCAGTGTTTTTCAATCTTGAAAAATGTAAGTTGTCTGGACTTCAACTCCCAGAATTCCTCATTCAGCACGTTTTAAGAGGGGTGGGCTTCAGGGATTCTCAATTTTGACAACACTTAGACGGGTGGACTTCAATTTCCATAATTTCCTACGCAACATCTTTAAAGATCAGAAGTGGTATTCAGGCAGTTCAGACCGGTTCGGACAAACCGGTAGCCGCGACCTACAGGAGGGCCAGGCCACCCGCCTGGTTGCAATCCCGTCCTATATCGTTGTGTTTTTGATGTTGCACGCGTAGATGGCGTGTGGGAGCGAATTGCCGTGCTGTTTGATGTCGTATGCATGCGTGGACGGCACACACGCGTCAATTACCATGTTTTGTGACTCCACACGCATGTGTGGATGACGCGCGCTCACATTTCCGGTGCTGGGAGAACTGGTTGCTACAGTATGTGAATCCCCCCCTGTTTAAGATGTATGGACTTTAGCGCTTCTGAGCTTTGAACTCGTAAGACGTGTGGACTTCAACTCCCAGAATTCTCCAACCAGCCTGCTGGCTCTGGAATTCTGGGCATTGAAGTCCACACGTCTTAAACTGAGAAACACTGTTTTGGAACCGGGGTCTCCAACCTTAGTAACTTTAAGACTTGTGGACTTCAATTCCCAGAGAGTTGTAGTCCACGAGCCTTAAAGTTACTAAGGTTGGAGACCCCTGTTCTGGAGAGTCCCTGTTTGAGCAGGGGGTTGGACTAGAAGATCTCTGAGGTCCCTTCCAACTATTAATTAATTAATCAGTGGAACAACTTGCCTGCAGAAGTTGTGAATGCTCCAACACCGGAAATTTTTAAGAAAATGTTGGATAACCATTTGTCTGAAATGGTGTAGGGTTTCCTGCCTGGGCAGGGGGTTGGACTAGAAGACCTCCAAGGTCCCTTCCAACTCGTTGTTGTTGTTGTTGTTGTTGTTGTTGTTGTTGTTGTTGTTGTTATTATTATTATTATTATTATTATTATTATTATTATTATTATTATTATTATTATTATTATTATTATTATTCTACCATGTTCAGAAGAAGCTGAGCGCTCAAAGCTTGATGGGGTTGGACTTCAGGGGTTAACCCTGATTTACCGTAACTATTTTTAAATTATACGATCCTGATTTGAGGTTGGAGAGCCATTACTCATGAAATGTTTATTTATTTGTCGTTCTATTGTATCGCTAGCTGCGGAGGTTTTCTTTTGTCCAGGGATAAATACACATATAAGTAAATAAATAATGCTCGTCCAGTGTTGGGACTATGTTAATAGTATGTTAAACGTGAGTCCTTTTTTTTAAAAACAACAACATCAAAACCGCGATTTAAATTCATAACCAGGGAGTGGCGGGGAGAGGTTGAAGCCAAGACGAGATTCCCCTAAGCCAGCTGCTAAAGGACTACTGAGTCCTGGGGATTAATATTATTTTACCAGCTACCCACATAATGGTTTCTGAGGGGGGCTGAGTCAGACACTTTCTTTTCGGGAACCTTATTAGCTTAAAAGAAAGATTTGAGGTATGCGTCAAAGATTCTGCATCGTTTTTCAGAAATCGTTTTGGAGGGGTAACTCATCCATTCAGACTTCTGAAAGCCAGGCATTGTTCCTTTCTGAATCACGATCGCTGGAGGTTTTCGAGAAATGATTGAACAGTCATCTGTCCGCGAATGTATAAGGACTTCTGTTTTGGGCAAGGGGCTGGACTAGAAGACCTCCAAGGTCCCTTCCAGCCCTGTGTGTTCTGTCCTCCCTCGCCTCCGTCCGAAGGATGGCTTAATTAGCCGGCACTATCAGCTCTGGCAGCAGAATAGCCAGCGTCTGCCAAGAGCCTCCGTTATCTTCCATGACGCTGGTGAGTAACCTAGAAACAAACTTCAGCTCTTAATCAGTGGATTTGCCTGATACAAAGAGACACAGCAGCTCTGGCTGCCTTTTATATCCTGTGGGGTGTGGCTCCATGACTCAGCACTTCCTAGGCCTGCCCCACCCTTGCTTCTGTTGTTCCCTCCTCTCCTGCCTACGAAACCTAGGGTCCAGCCAGGCCTGATTGCCGTCAGCTGAGTCTGCAGGCGTGGCCTGGGGGGAGAAGAGTTGGGGGACGGAGGCCTCGTTATCTCTTCCACCTGGCCTGTTTCTGGCTCCTGGAGCTGAGCCAGACAAGCCGGTGCTCCCGAGATAAGTCCTGACAGCCCTTCCCCCTCGCTGTCCAAGTCACTTTCTGGCAGCAGGCCTGGCTCGGGGGGCGCAGACACAACACCGTGATTCTATGGTTCTATGGTCTTGGGCAGGGGGTTGGACTAGAAGGCCTCCAAGGTCCCTTCCAGGCCTATACAGGTAATCCTCAATTTATGACCATTTTGAGCCCAAAATTTCTATTGCTAAGCAAGAAAGTTGTTAAGTTTTGAATTTCCGCCCCATTTTATGACCTTTCTTGACACAGTTGTTAAGTGAACCACTGTGGTAAGTTCACAGTTGTGATGCGAAGCTGGCTTCCCATTTGACTTTGCCAATCAGGAGGTTGCGAGAGGTGGTCACATGACCCCGGGGCACTGCAACCGTCGTAAATAGGAACCCGCTGCCAAACGCCTGAATTTTGATCACGTGACCCTGGGGATGCTGCAATGGTCGTAAATGTGAGAAATGGCCATAAGTACAGTAACTTTGAAGGAGGAAAAAGAAGAGGAGGAGGAGGAATAAGAGGAAGAAAAGGAGGAAGACAAGGAAGAGGAGGAGGGAAGAAAGGAGGGGGAGGAAAAGGAAGCGGAAGAGGAGGAAGAGAAGGAGGAAAGAGAGGAGGAGGAGAAGAGGAGGAGGAGGAAGAGGAAGAAGAGGAGGAGGAAGAAAGGGAGGAGGAGGAAGGAGAGAAGGAGGAGAGGAGGAAGAAGGGAAGAAAAGAAGAGGAAAAGGAAGGAGGGGGAGGAAAAGGAAGCGGAAGAGGAGGAAGAGAAGGAGGAAAGAGAGGAGGAGGAGAAGAGGAGGAGGAGGAAGAGGAAGAAGAAAAAGAAGAGGAGGAGGAAGAAAAGGGGAGGAAAAGGAAGAGGAAGAGGAGGAAGAGAAGGAGGAGAAGGAGGAGAAGAGGAGGAGGAAGAGGAAGAAGAAAGGAGGAGGAAGAAAGGGAGGAGGAGGAAGGAGAGAAGGAGGAGAGGAGGAGGAAGAAGGGAAGAAGAAAGAAAGGAAGAGGAAGGATAGGAGAAGAAGGAAGAAGAAGGGGAGAAGAAAGGAAGAGGAAAAGGAAGGAGGGGAGGACGAAAAGGAAGAGGAGGAGGAAGAAAGGAGGGGAGGAGGAGGAAGAAGAAGTGAAGGAGGAAGAAAGGAAGAGGAAGGAGAAAGAGGGGAGGAGGAGGAAGAAAGGAAGACCAAGAGGAAGAAAGGAGGGAGGAAAAGGAAGAGGAAGAGGAGGAAGAGAAGGAGGAAAGAGAGAAGGAGGAGAAGAGGAGGAGGAAGAGGAAGAAGAAGGAGGAGGAAGAAAGGGAGGAGGAGGAAGGAGAGAAGGAGGAGAGGAGGAGGAAGAAGGAAGAAGAAAAGAAAGGAAGAGGAAGGAGAGGAGAAGAAGAGGAAGAAGAAGGGGGAGAAGAAAAGGAAGAGGAAAAGGAAGGAGGGGAGGACGAAAAGGAAGAGGAGGAGGAAGAAAGGAGGGGGAGGAGGAGGAAGAAGAAGTGAAGGAGGAAGAAAAGGAAGAGGAAGGAGAAAGAGGGGGAGGAGGAGGAAGAAAAGGAAGACCAAGAGGAAGAAAGGAGTGGGAGGAAAAGGAAGAAGAGGAGGAGGAGGAGGAGGAAAAAAGAAAAGAAGAAGAAAAGAAGGTTTTAACCCTGGTATGAGGAAGTGGTTCGGTGGCCGTAACTGTTTCCCCGTTGATTTTGTAATAGCCGGCTTGTGTTTCCTGGCATGGACCTGATGGCCAGCTGCCCATTGGCCAGGTGTGAAGGAGGAGCCTGAGTCAGGATGGGGGCCCGCTGCCGAGGGTGTGTGTGTGTGTGTGTGTGTGTGTGTGTGTGTGTGTGTGACCGAGAGCCCTTTCTTCCTTCCTTCTCTGGGTATTGTTGTTTTTGGCACGGAGTGGAGATTCCCAAGCAAGGAACCCACATACCAGGTCTGAGATGCGGCCCCTGGCCAGGAAACTGGCTAGCTCTCACCCCCCCCATTTCTCAGAATACAGAGTAACAGAGCCGGAAGGTACCTTAGAGGTCTTCTAGTCCAACCCACTGGGCAAGGGGGAGACCCTCTATCAACGGCATCCAACCTTGGCCGCTTTAAGCCTTGCGGACTTCAACTCCCAGAATTACCCAGCCAGCGTTGCTGGGATAAGGAATGCATGACCCATCCCCAAAGTAGATTCCTTAAGAAGGAACAGGCAGTCCTCGTTTAGTGACCAAAGTTGCAGCAAGCACTGGAAAAGTGACTTATGACCGGTTTTCACACTTATGACCATTGCAAGCATCCCCATGCCATGAAGACATGGCCCAAATTCAGACATTTGACCAACTGACTCACACTTACGACGGTTGGAGTGTCCCGGGGGTCACGTGATCCCCTCTTGCGACCTTTGGACAGGGAAAGTCAATGGGGGTTGAGGGGTATGGTAACATTCTTCAAGCGGTCAAGGTCGGATGGTGTTCACATCTGCAGGAAGAGTGGCGAGAAGATATTCGAACGAACTGGGAGAACGTGGGACCATGTGACCATCAAAGGGGTCAGGGGGGTGGGACTCTTGGGGTTTGTATAACTGGGGAAAAGAATCCGGAAATTCAGTTTTGGAATTTCACTCATCGTGTGCCAGTTTCCTCATGCTAGTAAAGAACTCTTAAAGACAATGGCTTCTGAGTTTTCTTTATGCAGAAGAGGTTTTTCTGGAACCGTGATATAGAATAGAATAGAATAGTGGAATGGACTGGAAAGAATAGAATAGAATAGAATAATGGATTGGACTGGAAAGAATAGAATAGAATAGAATAATGGATTGGACTGGAAAGAATAGAATAGAATAGAGTAGAGTAGAATAGAATAGAATAGAATAGAATAGAATAGAATAGAATAGAATAGAATAGAATAGAATAGAATAGAATAGAATAGAATAGAATAATGGATTGGACTGGAAAGAATAGAATAGAATAGAATAGAATAGAATAGAATAGAATAGAATAGAATAGAATAGAATAGAATAGAATAGAATAATGGATTGGACTGGAAAGAATAGAATAGAATAGAATAGAATAGAATAGAATAGAATAGAATAGAATAGAATAGAATAGAATAGAATGTTAATCTGTAAAAGAATAGAGCAGAGCAGAGCAAGAAAGGACCTTGAAGGTCTTCTAGTCCAGCCCACTGCTTAAGCAGGAGAACCTGTACCTGTGATAGTGAACCTATAGCAGATGTGCCACAGGTAACCCACGGAGCCATATCTGTGGGCACGCGAGCTCCAGTGCACATGCGTGCACTGGCCAGCTGATTTTCCGGCCTTCCGAGCCCACTGGAAGTCGGGAAACAAGCTGTTTCTGGCCTCCGAAGGGCCTCCAGCGGGGGAGACTGTTTTCGCCCTTCCCAGGCTCCAAGAAAGGCTCTGGAGCCTGGGGACGGCAAAAAACAGGCCTACCAGGCCCACCAGTAACCTTTTTGCCATCACGTGCCAAAAGCAGGGGAGCGCAGGGGGGGTCAGGCACGCATGTGAGGGGGGGCAGGGGGAGCATTGAATTATGGGTGTGGGCACAAGTGTACGCAACCCCCCTCCCCCCATTTTTGGCACGTGACGGCAAAAAAGGTTACCGGTGGGCCCAGTAGGTATAAGTCCTATACCATTTTAGATAAGTGACTGTCTAGTCTCTTCTTAAAAACCTCCAGCGATGGAGCGCCCACGATTTCTGGTGGCAAGCTGTTCCACTGGTTAATGGTCCTCTCTGTTAGGAAGTTTCACCTTAATTCCAGGTTGCTTCTCTCCTTGGTTAGTTTCTCTCCATTGTTTCTTGTCCTGGTACTTTGGAGAATAATTTGACAAACCCCCCCTCTTCTTTGTGGCAGCCCCTCAAATACTGGAATATTGCTGTCAGGCCACCCCTAATTTGGCCAGACCCAAATCCTGCAGCCATTCTTCATATGGTTTAGTCCAGGGTTCTCCAACCTTGGCAACTTGAAGCCTGGCGGACTTCAACTCCCAGAATTCCCCAGCCAGCAAAGCTGGCTGGGGGATTCTGGGAGTTGTAGTCCGCCAGGCTTCAAGTTGCCAAGGTTGGAGAACCCTGGTTTAGTCTTCAGGTTTTAATCACAAGGAGAAATGCACTTGTTCTGTTTCCCTCCCCCCAATACTCCCAACAAAGAGTCAGTCAAAGGCCTTCTCTTCTAATTTAATTACATAGATACATGTCTTGGCCACGTCTACCCACGGGCCTGCCAAGTCTCTGGAAATAACGAGGAAATTATAGATAAGGCCAGAATTACTCACGAATATATTCTTCCCTCCATTGATACAGTTTGCCCGCGCAAATTCATTGCTTTGTCCAAGACAAAAAACCAGGAAGTCCCGCCTCCTATTTATAGTATCTGCAGATGTCACTGCATGACCATCATTCCTTGGCTTTGTCCCAACGCTTCCTCTGCTGCGCGCGCCGGTCACGTCTGCGCAGTCTTGCATCACTCCAAAACTGTTCTTGGGGCGTTGCCAAATCAGAAGAAGGCTCGGGAGAATCAGGCCTTGCCGGCCCCTCCTCCTCCCTTTGAGTGGGTGCCAGGGAGGGAGAGGGCCCAAGAGAAGCAGGGCTTGCCAGGTCTTCTCCCTCACTTTCTGAATCATCCGAGTCCAGGAGTCCGGGTCCAGGAACCTGGGTCACAACAGCACTGCTGGTTTCTAAAATCATATCTTTTCTTTTCTCACGGGATTGAATTTGGGAATGTCCCCCTCCCCAACCCATTGACGCCCCTCTTCCTTTCTCCCGTCTCCCCAGGTCTGCTGGCCCGAGTTTTGGAGACCCCGAGTAGCGTGACGGCGGTGTTTGGCAAAGACGTGGTCCTGCCCTGCGGTTACCAGGCCACGCAGGGCGAGACGGTGCTGCAGGTCACCTGGTTGAAGCGAGGGGACGGCGGGAAGAGCAAGGAGCTGGCGGTCCTGAATGCGCAGCACGGGGTCCACATCCAGGAGGCCTACGCCGGCCGGGTGCTGCGGCAGGGGCAGGGGTCCCTGGTGAACGGCTCCATCCTGCTGAAGAACGCGGTGCAGGCCGACGAGGGCGCCTACGAATGCCACCTCATCACCTTCCCCCAGGGCAACTTCGAGTCCCACCTGGCCCTCAAGGTTCTAGGTAAGGACCCCTGAGGAGCTTCTGGTCTCCATTTGGCCCTCAAGGTTCTAGGTAAGGACCCTCGAGGAGCTTCTGGTCTCCATTTGGCCCTCAAGGTTCTAGGTAAGGACCCCCGAGGAGCTTCTGGTCTCCATTTGGCCCTCAAAGTTCTAGGTAAGGACCCCTGAGGAGCTTCTGGTCTCCTCCTGGCACTCAAGGTTCTAGGTAAAGACTATCAAGGAGCTTCTAGTCTCCACCTGGCCCTCAAGGTCTAGGTAAGGACCCCCGAGGAGCTTCTGGTCTCCATTTAGCCCTCAAGGTTCTAGGTAAGGATACCTGAGGCCCTCATGGTTCTGGGTAAGGACCTCTGAGGAGCTTCAGATC